>NW_024536539.1:0-8344 GCF_016097555.1 Gigantopelta aegis | reverse complement strand
CAAAATCAATGTGACTAAACAAAATATAAAATTAAAAAGTATAGCAGTATATTAAGAAAAGTAGTGAACAATGTATTTAACATTGATGATGTTATTTGATTTCTGTTAGAAAGTTGTACAAAGCTACATATAAGATGGCATGTGGAAGAAGAAAAATGCCTATGCTTTGCTAAAATTTGGGGTATAAAATAATGATGAAAAACAAAACTACTGTCTCCCCCAAAAAATTATATTTAGGGTAGGTAATAAAAACAAAACAGATGTAAGTGCCTCATCTAGATGGTTATGGGTTTGAAATGTTTTGAAATTAGGGTTAGAACATATTTCAAGCATATGACCATTTATAAACAGCAGTTCTTTTACTATCATTTATCTGAACATTAAAAAATATATCTATTAATTTCCAAGATTTTTTTATTATTATTATTATTTTTTGGCTTCAAAACATTTCAGGGTCCCTACATAAAATTTGCCTAATTTATAACTTTCCAGACAATACTTCCTTATCCCCCTAAAGCTCACAACCATATAGGGTACTCCCTCACTCCCCTCCCCCCTCCCCCCACACCCCACACACAAAAGAACATACACAGACTCACGCCTACACACATGCAAACAAAAAGAAAAAGAAAAAATGCTAAGACTTTCAAACGTTCCAGTATGCTTGTTAATACTATCACTAACCCTAAACCTAACTTACGCCTAAATTAACTGAATGCTGGAACGATCGGAAGTCTTGCCAAAACTTTTATTTTGGCCATTCGTCTGACTGTGTATTGTTTAACGACGGATTCTTAACGACAATATATACATCGAAGATTGATTAAATGAGTCAGTAAATTCCATTACATTGGAGGGAAAGTGATTCTTAAAATCTTACCTTCGTAGAATTTATATATCAGTTGAATTTTGATGGATTCGGCAAAACTTCACTTTCAATACCATGTGACGGTTTCGCAGGAAAACACTGATTTTACGTCAATCGTAGGCTCCGCATAGTTGTCATCGCTTTTAACACTTGTCAGCAGAAGTATATGTTTACTATGATTATAATTCAGTTGGAGGAGACAATTATTTTAACTAATTTTAATGCTAACTATACAAAAACGTTACACATCGAAAAACATTATGTTGTCTATGGTCTCACTACACAGATGTCATCTGCCATTGAAACCCATGTTAAACTGCCCAACTTCAAGTGAAGATTGCCCATAGAACGGGTTCTCGTTGGCACTAACAACATACACCATTGCAAACATACATTATATAAGCATTTATTTTCACTCCAAAATTGAGAACATTTCCGTCTCAGTTTTTTGCTATATGACCGCATCTGGCTGTAGTACCGGTCCGAATAGGTGGTTCATTAACCGATTCACTCCGGCTGTCACTTGCGCTATATACCCATGTCCCAAAAGGTCGATGCACAATATTACAAAATAACATGGGCAAAATACAGCCAGAAGGCTTACCATTAAACATACATATTGTTTTAATTCTTCACCATTTGCTAGAAGTGAATATGTGACCCATAACATGTGTCCCAGTTAGGAACTATAGTGGACCGTGATGAATGAACTGTCACCCGGAAGTGATCTGTGTAGTGAGACCTTAAAGTCTAGTGACCGATTTTGTCAAACTTGGTTTGAAGTCAGTTTGATAATTTGGGTCATTTACACCATGAAAAGCTATACTAGAGCCATGTAACTTATAAACTCTAACCAATACACCAAAAGATAGATGCACCATACCATGCAATAAAACTTCATATCACATTGTTACTCCTTGGTCATCCACACAATAGATGGTCATCAAACAAGCAGCCACTATATGGTAATGTATGACCTTGTTGGTAGTTCTGATATGGGGAAACATACCAAGAAGCTAATTATCTAGTTAGTTCATTAAAAATATTAGTTTCCATCAATTGTTGCTATGGGCAAACAATTGTTTCATAATGAAGTGTTGAAATCCTGTTTTTTTTCTGTATATTTCAGCATGAAGATCCACATATTATTAATGGCAGATACAAATTCTACTTTCATAGTAGAATACTATGTTATATATTCACAATACCATCAAAACTGTGTGTCATTATGACTGTACATTCGAAAAAATGCATTATGCACAAAATCACAGAAATTAGGGTGAATTTGGATATTGACCTTGTGACCTTGAATTTTGACCTTTTACAATGAGAAACTCAGTGTTAAACACTCAGATCAATTTATTTATTACATGTAAGTATACTAGAATATACATTTTGACACACACACCCCTAAAAAAAATAAAAAGAAAAGAAAAAAAAAATAATAAAAATAGATAAAATTGACGTTTGCAATATTTACCCAAATAGGGCCCCCATACACTTGGCTGAAATCCACATCGATGTAATTACCTTTTATAAGGATGCTACACTAGTACATTTTCATTTTGGCTTGCTAAACTTATATATTTTGGGATAGACAGTAATTTCATGTTTTACATTATGGTCTCACTACACAGATGTCATCTGCCATTGAAACCCATGTTAAACTGCCCAACTTCAAGTGAAGATTGCCCATAGAACGGGTTCTCGTTGGCACTAACAACATACACCATTGCAAACATACATTATATAAGCATTTATTTTCACTCCAAAATTGAGAACATTTCCGTCTCAGTTTTTTGCTATATGACCGCATCTGGCTGTAGTACCGGTCCGAATAGGTGGTTCATTAACCGATTCACTCCGGCTGTCACTTGCGCTATATACCCATGTCCCAAAAGGTCGATGCACAATATTACAAAATAACATGGGCAAAATACAGCCAGAAGGCTTACCATTAAACATACATATTGTTTTAATTCTTCACCATTTGCTAGAAGTGAATATGTGACCCATAACATGTGTCCCAGTTAGGAACTATAGTGGACCGTGATGAATGAACTGTCACCCGGAAGTGATCTGTGTAGTGAGACCTTAAAGTCTAGTGACCGATTTTGTCAAACTTGGTTTGAAGTCAGTTTGATAATTTGGGTCATTTACACCATGAAAAGCTATACTAGAGCCATGTAACTTATAAACTCTAACCAATACACCAAAAGATAGATGCACCATACCATGCAATAAAACTTCATATCACATTGTTACTCCTTGGTCATCCACACAATAGATGGTCATCAAACAAGCAGCCACTATATGGTAATGTATGACCTTGTTGGTAGTTCTGATATGGGGAACATACCAAGAAGCTAATTATCTAGTTAGTTCATTAAAAATATTAGTTTCCATCAATTGTTGCTATGGGCAACAATTGTTTCATAATGAAGTGTTGAAATCCTGTTTTTTTCTGTATATTTCAGCATGAAGATCCACATATTATTAATGGCAGATACAAATTCTACTTTCATAGTAGAATACTATGTTATATATTCACAATACCATCAAAACTGTGTGTCATTATGACTGTACATTCGAAAAAATGCATTATGCACAAAATCACAGAAATTAGGGTGAATTTGGATATTGACCTTGTGACCTTGAATTTTGACCTTTTACAATGAGAAACTCAGTGTTAAACACTCAGATCAATTTATTTATTACATGTAAGTATACTAGAATATACATTTTGACACACACACCCCTAAAAAAATAAAAAGAAAAGAAAAAAAAAATAATAAAAATAGATAAAATTGACGTTTGCAATATTTACCCAAATAGGGCCCCCATACACTTGGCTGAAATCCACATCGATGTAATTACCTTTTATAAGGATGCTACACTAGTACATTTTCATTTTGGCTTGCTAAACTTATATATTTTGGGATAGACAGTAATTTCATGTTTTACATTATGGTCTCACTACACAGATGTCATCTGCCATTGAAACCCATGTTAAACTGCCCAACTTCAAGTGAAGATTGCCCATAGAACGGGTTCTCGTTGGCACTAACAACATACACCATTGCAAACATACATTATATAAGCATTTATTTTCACTCCAAAATTGAGAACATTTCCGTCTCAGTTTTTTGCTATATGACCGCATCTGGCTGTAGTACCGGTCCGAATAGGTGGTTCATTAACCGATTCACTCCGGCTGTCACTTGCGCTATATACCCATGTCCCAAAAGGTCGATGCACAATATTACAAAATAACATGGGCAAAATACAGCCAGAAGGCTTACCATTAAACATACATATTGTTTTAATTCTTCACCATTTGCTAGAAGTGAATATGTGACCCATAACATGTGTCCCAGTTAGGAACTATAGTGGACCGTGATGAATGAACTGTCACCCGGAAGTGATCTGTGTAGTGAGACCTTAAAGTCTAGTGACCGATTTTGTCAAACTTGGTTTGAAGTCAGTTTGATAATTTGGGTCATTTACACCATGAAAAGCTATACTAGAGCCATGTAACTTATAAACTCTAACCAATACACCAAAAGATAGATGCACCATACCATGCAATAAAACTTCATATCACATTGTTACTCCTTGGTCATCCACACAATAGATGGTCATCAAACAAGCAGCCACTATATGGTAATGTATGACCTTGTTGGTAGTTCTGATATGGGGAACATACCAAGAAGCTAATTATCTAGTTAGTTCATTAAAAATATTAGTTTCCATCAATTGTTGCTATGGGCAACAATTGTTTCATAATGAAGTGTTGAAATCCTGTTTTTTTCTGTATATTTCAGCATGAAGATCCACATATTATTAATGGCAGATACAAATTCTACTTTCATAGTAGAATACTATGTTATATATTCACAATACCATCAAAACTGTGTGTCATTATGACTGTACATTCGAAAAAATGCATTATGCACAAAATCACAGAAATTAGGGTGAATTTGGATATTGACCTTGTGACCTTGAATTTTGACCTTTTACAATGAGAAACTCAGTGTTAAACACTCAGATCAATTTATTTATTACATGTAAGTATACTAGAATATACATTTTGACACACACACCCCTAAAAAAATAAAAAGAAAAGAAAAAAAAAATAATAAAAATAGATAAAATTGACGTTTGCAATATTTACCCAAATAGGGCCCCCATACACTTGGCTGAAATCCACATCGATGTAATTACCTTTTATAAGGATGCTACACTAGTACATTTTCATTTTGGCTTGCTAAACTTATATATTTTGGGATAGACAGTAATTTCATGTTTTACATTATGGTCTCACTACACAGATGTCATCTGCCATTGAAACCCATGTTAAACTGCCCAACTTCAAGTGAAGATTGCCCATAGAACGGGTTCTCGTTGGCACTAACAACATACACCATTGCAAACATACATTATATAAGCATTTATTTTCACTCCAAAATTGAGAACATTTCCGTCTCAGTTTTTTGCTATATGACCGCATCTGGCTGTAGTACCGGTCCGAATAGGTGGTTCATTAACCGATTCACTCCGGCTGTCACTTGCGCTATATACCCATGTCCCAAAAGGTCGATGCACAATATTACAAAATAACATGGGCAAAATACAGCCAGAAGGCTTACCATTAAACATACATATTGTTTTAATTCTTCACCATTTGCTAGAAGTGAATATGTGACCCATAACATGTGTCCCAGTTAGGAACTATAGTGGACCGTGATGAATGAACTGTCACCCGGAAGTGATCTGTGTAGTGAGACCTTAAAGTCTAGTGACCGATTTTGTCAAACTTGGTTTGAAGTCAGTTTGATAATTTGGGTCATTTACACCATGAAAAGCTATACTAGAGCCATGTAACTTATAAACTCTAACCAATACACCAAAAGATAGATGCACCATACCATGCAATAAAACTTCATATCACATTGTTACTCCTTGGTCATCCACACAATAGATGGTCATCAAACAAGCAGCCACTATATGGTAATGTATGACCTTGTTGGTAGTTCTGATATGGGGAACATACCAAGAAGCTAATTATCTAGTTAGTTCATTAAAAATATTAGTTTCCATCAATTGTTGCTATGGGCAACAATTGTTTCATAATGAAGTGTTGAAATCCTGTTTTTTTCTGTATATTTCAGCATGAAGATCCACATATTATTAATGGCAGATACAAATTCTACTTTCATAGTAGAATACTATGTTATATATTCACAATACCATCAAAACTGTGTGTCATTATGACTGTACATTCGAAAAAATGCATTATGCACAAAATCACAGAAATTAGGGTGAATTTGGATATTGACCTTGTGACCTTGAATTTTGACCTTTTACAATGAGAAACTCAGTGTTAAACACTCAGATCAATTTATTTATTACATGTAAGTATACTAGAATATACATTTTGACACACACACCCCTAAAAAAATAAAAAGAAAAGAAAAAAAAAAAAATAATAAAAATAGATAAAATTGACGTTTGCAATATTTACCCAAATAGGGCCCCCATACACTTGGCTGAAATCCACATCGATGTAATTACCTTTTATAAGGATGCTACACTAGTACATTTTCATTTTGGCTTGCTAAACTTATATATTTTGGGATAGACAGTAATTTCATGTTTTACATTATGGTCTCACTACACAGATGTCATCTGCCATTGAAACCCATGTTAAACTGCCCAACTTCAAGTGAAGATTGCCCATAGAACGGGTTCTCGTTGGCACTAACAACATACACCATTGCAAACATACATTATATAAGCATTTATTTTCACTCCAAAATGAGAACATTTCCGTCTCAGTTTTTTTGCTATATGACCGCATCTGGCTGTAGTACCGGTCCGAATAGGTGGTTCATTAACCGATTCACTCCGGCTGTCACTTGCGCTATATACCCATGTCCCAAAAGGTCGATGCACAATATTACAAAATAACATGGGCAAAATACAGCCAGAAGGCTTACCATTAAACATACATATTGTTTTAATTCTTCACCATTTGCTAGAAGTGAATATGTGACCCATAACATGTGTCCCAGTTAGGAACTATAGTGGACCGTGATGAATGAACTGTCACCCGGAAGTGATCTGTGTAGTGAGACCTTAAAGTCTAGTGACCGATTTTGTCAAACTTGGTTTGAAGTCAGTTTGATAATTTGGGTCATTTACACCATGAAAAGCTATACTAGAGCCATGTAACTTATAAACTCTAACCAATACACCAAAAGATAGATGCACCATACCATGCAATAAAACTTCATATCACATTGTTACTCCTTGGTCATCCACACAATAGATGGTCATCAAACAAGCAGCCACTATATGGTAATGTATGACCTTGTTGGTAGTTCTGATATGGGGAACATACCAAGAAGCTAATTATCTAGTTAGTTCATTAAAAATATTAGTTTCCATCAATTGTTGCTATGGGCAACAATTGTTTCATAATGAAGTGTTGAAATCCTGTTTTTTTCTGTATATTTCAGCATGAAGATCCACATATTATTAATGGCAGATACAAATTCTACTTTCATAGTAGAATACTATGTTATATATTCACAATACCATCAAAACTGTGTGTCATTATGACTGTACATTCGAAAAAATGCATTATGCACAAAATCACAGAAATTAGGGTGAATTTGGATATTGACCTTGTGACCTTGAATTTTGACCTTTTACAATGAGAAACTCAGTGTTAAACACTCAGATCAATTTATTTATTACATGTAAGTATACTAGAATATACATTTTGACACACACACCCCTAAAAAAATAAAAAGAAAAGAAAAAAAAAATAATAAAAATAGATAAAATTGACGTTTGCAATATTTACCCAAATAGGGCCCCCATACACTTGGCTGAAATCCACATCGATGTAATTACCTTTTATAAGGATGCTACACTAGTACATTTTCATTTTGGCTTGCTAAACTTATATATTTTGGGATAGACAGTAATTTCATGTTTTACATTATGGTCTCACTACACAGATGTCATCTGCCATTGAAACCCATGTTAAACTGCCCAACTTCAAGTGAAGATTGCCCATAGAACGGGTTCTCGTTGGCACTAACAACATACACCATTGCAAACATACATTATATAAGCATTTATTTTCACTCCAAAATTGAGAACATTTCCGTCTCAGTTTTTTGCTATATGACCGCATCTGGCTGTAGTACCGGTCCGAATAGGTGGTTCATTAACCGATTCACTCCGGCTGTCACTTGCGCTATATACCCATGTCCCAAAAGGTCGATGCACAATATTACAAAATAACATGGGCAAAATACAGCCAGAAGGCTTACCATTAAACATACATATTGTTTTAATTCTTCACCATTTGCTAGAAGTGAATATGTGACCCATAACATGTGTCCCAGTTAGGAACTATAGTGGACCGTGATGAATGAACTGTCACCCGGAAGTGATCTGTGT
>NW_024536538.1:0-8197 GCF_016097555.1 Gigantopelta aegis | reverse complement strand
ATTATGCAGTGTGTAGGTATGACTCAGGTTGAATAGCATATTGTTGTGCTAGCACTAGGTAAGTATGGATATAATGAAAAATTAGAAACAAAATTTTCGAATATACAATGTATGTTAACATGATTAATAAATCGTGATGACAGTATTTAGGATAAAGAGGAGAGATGATAGTCATAAAGGATCAGAACATCAGAATGATAATTAATCGATTTACAGGACGGTTTTCTATGATTTGCAATCCGTGTTTCATTAATATATGCCTGAATGTTTGTTTTACTTCGATAGGTATATATTTGTATTGTTTTTACCCTATTGTTCACGGTTTGTGTTTTTAAATCCGTGCAGGGTGTGTATTGTGTAGTATGTTTACATGAATAAAAGAAAAGATGCCCTAACCCGTAGCTGGTGTTGTGAACTTTGTTGAACCAAGCTTCACGCACAAAATACCGATTGCTACATATAGTCAAAATTATCCTCCAAAATTAAGTTCTGTCCGACGCCCGGCCCGTTGGCCATGACAGGAGACCGAGGCGTGGGATTGACGTGCCTTAACCGTTTTTTTGGATATACGCACGTTAATAAAGTCAAAACAACAGAAAGAAAGAACCAAAAGAAAATTATATATATACTCTTCAAAAGAAGAAACGCAAAAACCACATTGTCGTAACATTTTGGAGAATTGATTTAAATTATTGATGGTGAGGTTCGATAATTACCAAAATGTTGCAACGGATTGTTCACAATTTCACTCTAGTCCATTGTGAGTAAGTGATAGGATACACCACCAAGGTCAAGGTCATCCTGGTGTCATACCGGGTGTGGCCTCCGCGTGTGTTGACAACTTGCCTGCACACCGCCTGCCCATTGAAGCAACCAGAGTACGGATGACGTCCCGGGGGAATGTGGCTCACTCGGCCCTGCAAGGCTGCTGCCAGCTCGGGCATGGTCTTTGGGCTGTTGGTTGGTCGCTGTCGGAGGCGTCGGTCCACTCGTCCCATAGATGCTCAATTGGGTTCAAATCCGGTGATATCGATGGCCAAGGAAGGACATTAAAGTTGTTGTTCTGTAGAAAGCCGTTGTGAGACGTGCTGTGTGAGGCCTGGCGTTGTCATGTTGGAACACTGCGTTTGGCGTGGCCCATAACTGGAACGATGTGTGGCCGGAGGATCTGGTCAATGTAGCCCTTGTGCATTCCAGGTTGCCCTGCACGTGGACCAGTCAGTTCTGCCAGTGTGTGAGATGGCTGCCCACACCATGACACTACCCCCCGCCGAATCTGTCCACTTCCTGCACGCAGTTTGCCGCATAACGTTCACCACGACTACGCCTATACACGCGACATCTTCCATCATGACGTCGGAGCAGAAATCGGGACTCGTCACTGAACCACACACCTGTCCTCCATCGCAGTTGAGGCCATTGTCGATGAATCTGCACCACTGCAGTCGGAGTCGACGGTGTTGTGGTGTTAAGATGACACCTCGAACTGGACGTCTGGCACGAATTCCTACCTCACGTAGGCGGTTTCCGTACGGTCTGGTCGGATATCCTGCGCAAACCTGGTATTGCTGCGGCTGTGGAGGTGCCAGTAGTCAATCGTTCCCGAAGGTGGCGTACCCGGATGTAGCGGTCCTGCCCGGGGGTAGTGACCCGTGGTCGACCGGATCTAGGGAGGTCACGTGTTGATCCATGTTGCTGGTAACGGTCCCACAGTCTAGAGATGGTGCTTGGGGACACATGGAATGCCCTGGCAAACGGCCGTTCTGGATTCGCCTGCGTCTAGTCGGCGTGGACATTGTTTCTCTGGCGGTTCACTGGAGACGTGGGCATGTCCTGGATTGTCAACTGTCGGGCCAGATACAGAGGCCAGGGCAAGCGAACACCCTGCATTTTTATACTGTCGGTGTTCATGTTGCACGTGCAGACAACGCACGTGCAGTGGTGACATGGTTTTGCACGTGGCTGCTGCGTTTTTTGCGAATATTCACATTTTGGAACTTTATTGTACAGTAGCTGCGTTTTATCTCGAATGTAACCGTGGGGAATGTGTTGGGGACATGCAATGACCTTATATTCACAAAGCATTTGAACCGGTAGAAACATAAAATCGGAGTTATAACCCCATTTGTACCCTTTTGCGTTTCTTTTTTTGAAGAGTATTTTAATAGATATAGTACTCGAAGTTTTCATAACACGGTATTATGAGTATATTAAGTCACTTTCAACACAAATACGTTTCTAGTTGTTCTCGCTGGGTGAAAAACAATTAAAGGAGAGTGGCCACGCTGGAACACCTACACCCTTCAAAACAACAACAACAAACAACAACAACACAACTCATCATCTACTTGCCATTTGACATACATCTTTAATGGCTTTACATCTGTCTCACACCCAACTGTCAATTCCCCATACGACGAAAATAAGCTGCAACCTCTAGGTGGAACGGCCGGTTGATGATCGGATTGTAAAACAAAAGTTACGATCGCGATGGTAGGTATTGTCGACCATAGTAGTGCTAAGATGCTTTCGTGGGAACGATGGTCCCATGAACATTTATTGGTGGATGAAACTCTTACCTCGGAAGTACACCGTTTAAAAAGTCTCTGTATATTTTTTTTTTTAAAGGTCTTGATCTTTTTCTCAAAACGAAAACAAAAATAAATAAAATACATATAAAAAAACCGGATTGACTTTGCTAATAAAACGCTTTAAGTTTTACATTCAACTAACTTTGAATACACACCAAGATTTTATTGTATTTTTTAATATATTATATTTCCCAGATTTCTATTGTCTTTGACGTACGTTTTGTCTGCGACAATGACCACGCAATATCAACCAATAAAAAACGTCAGCAATGGATGGAGAGTCGTTACATTGGCCATAACCGGGCAGATGGTTTATGTTTCGCTTTGTAACCATGGGAAGAGGTGCCGTCAGGTCGCACAGGTTAATTGGTGTGCATGTGGCTGAAACGAAATAATAATAGACTACATATTTTGTTGTTCTGACGAGGCGGTGGGTCGTAGGATCATGACACACGATGAGCTATCTAAGTAAATCCTTAGAAAAAAAAGTCGTTAGTCTATGGCGGTATGACGTCCATTCTTTCTAAGACGCTAGCTACAACGTTTGGCCATATTAAAAAAAAACTTTCAAAACGGTTTCTAAACGCTAGTTCAGAAATAAATACACAAAAAATGATGCTTTATTTTATCGACACAAACACTTTATGACGGTTATATGGCGTACACGACCAGTGTATGATATGAGGGACCGGGTCCATAAAATACATTGACGGGGGGGGGGTAGGGTATGCCTGGGGATCCGGGTACATTTCTGAGGACGGGATGCCAAGGGAACTTTTATGGACGGTTTTCCAATTCAGGATAGTAAAATAATGGGCAAATGTTGAAGTATAATAATATAACTATCGCAAAAATTTAGGGGGGCCCCTGGCCTTTGCGCCCCCCCCCCCCCCACTCCCTCAGGGTTTAGATCCCGCCTATGGATATTATCTCATGTCATAATGGGGATATAAACCCAGTACCTACCATATAACTAGTTATAAACCTGGCATGAATCGACTAGCGTGACAAAGTCATTTCCACTGAGTTATCATTCGTATAAAAACCGTAACGTTGTTGTAGGATTCAATATTGGCTTACTATCTGCGTTGCATCTTGTTTGCAGTTTGTTGGGGGTGTAATAAATAAAATACGGAACTAGCTCGGTGGTATACCCATTTATGAAACTCATGAATAGTGTTGGGGTTCTAACTCGCTTTCGCTCGTCAGATACTAAAACTGTTCATAATCTCACTTCATAAAAATAGTACGACAGTCAAGCTCGTTTAGGGGGTATATATACTGCATTGAAAACTAATTAATTTTAAAGAGTGTGTTACAGAAATTATAGTCTCTTACTCGAGTCGAGTTTGGGCGTATGATGTGCAGTCATCTATATTTGAGAGCCACTATAGAACCCTTTTTAGGTGTATACTATCAAAATCAAATCCCATAGACAACAATAGTAAAAATGTGGCTAAACACAGTCTCCTGCAAGCGTATCAATCGACATAAAACAAAAAATTGGGAAATAAATGAAATGTAACCTAGTACAAATATTATAACGGAGCTCAGAAAAGAAAACACGTTTTAATATACAGCCACTAGTATGTCATACCCGAAAAATATATTTTGATTATGTAATTACAACCGTTAAAAAGTCTCTGTTGAGTCGATAAATCTTTATAACCATTGCAGCACACTCCAGGAATGTCCCTTTTAAACCAGTGGTGGATCAGAAAAAATTGAATGGTCAAGCTGCTAATTTATGCTGAATATAACGGGAGTACGGTCTGTGACTACCCTAGTTCCGACATTACAATTCGAATACTTTTTTACAAGCGTACCCCATACATATTTCAAAGCACAAGGCTACTTGCCACAGTGGTACTACGCTGCAATAACATTGCATACATTTGTTTATGCCCAGATGAAAATCTATTTTACATACCATATTTTATCACCAATCACAGGACTTTTGGTGTTCTTGTCTCTATCAAAACTTCAGTGCACTTCTGAATTAGGTAGACCCAGCCGGAAGTTATTTGGTTTAGTACTACCTATAAGAGCTGTAGCTGTCTCATGTGTTTGGTTTAAATAATCGAATCCCTTAGTACAATGATCGTTGTTGCGAGCGGGACTTTACAATTCCCTGATTGGGTTTCTTTCCGTCCGTATTGGAGTATTCATATGCAATGCCCACGTACATGCTTGTTAGTATATTTTCAAAAGGGTTGTGGAATGTAACTACTTTTACTATGAGCATTTCAAATGAAAGACTTTTTGCTGCGATTGGGAAAATGTAACGGTTTTTTGTTTTTGAAGACTGATAGACGAAATTTTATATATCCGTCAGCCGATGATTAATTAATCAATAAGTTACAGTGATAATCACTAAACAGAACACAAGTCTGGAACCATTTTATGGTTTTTTAACTAACAAATTGTCCCCAGTTAACCTTGGTTTAGGTTTAATTGTTTTTAAGAGATGATAACAATCCATATCAGTTTTTGAAACCTAAAAACACCCCAAACCTATCAAATCATTGACATTATACTTTGTTTTAACCAAACATTTTCTGTCAACATATTTTTTTGCGAAATTAATTTTTTGCTCCATACTGGAGATTGCGCATTATGCCTCTATACTCCCCTTAGAATGAAGAACTAATCTTGTTTACCTATTCGACCCGACATACCGGTTATACTACATCAAAAATGTATACTTACCACCAGTTGGGTGCATTTTTGTATCTGAAAAAGTTGAAATATAAATCATTAATATATAACATAACGTTTTAGTTAGTACATTTATTACCTTTTGCGATAAACACAAAAATATCAAGATTTTCTGCTGTTTTAACACTCTTACTAACCGGAACGTTTTAAAGAGTCAAACAACCCCGTAATGGCTGAGACCGGTTTACGTCATATTTCTGGTAAGGAATGACTTTATACATTTTTATTCTTATTGTGTCCATAATGTCAGACTGTCTGTCTGTCTATCTGTCTCTCTCTGTCTTTATATGTCTCTATCTCTGTCTCGCGTTTGGTCTCTCTGTCTGTCTCTCTGTCTCTGTCTGTCTGCCTGTTTCTCTGACTGTCTTTCTCGAATCTGTCTCCATCTCTGTCTCCCTATCTGTCTTTCTCTATGTCTGACGCCCCCCCTCTCTCTCTCTATCTGTATGTCTGTCTGTCTGTCTGTCTGTCTGTCTATCTCTCTGTCTATGTTATATCTCCTGGTCCTACATGTGTTTCTTTTGTCTAGCTGTCTATCTCTCAGTGTGAAGATGTCTATCTCTCTGGTCTCCATGTCTTTCTGTTCTCTCTCCCTGTCTACAACAATGTTTCTCTGTCTGTCTTATGTTGTAATACATCTCTGTATTTCTGTCTATCTCTCTGTTTATTCTATCTCCCCCTCTGGTTCTACATGTCGAAACCTCTGTCTACCTCTCTGTCTACATGTTTCTCGGTCTGTCCTATCTCTCTGTCAATCTGTCAGTCAGTAATGTAATGTCCTACCTGTCTATCTCTCTGGCTACATGTCTCTCTGTCGACCTCTCTGTCTACATTTCTCTCTGTTAACTGTCTATCTCTCTGTAATCTCGTCAGTCCCAGATATGTCTGTCTGCCCGTCTATCTCTCTGGCTACATGTCTCTCCTTTCTACCTCTCTGTCTACAATTTGTCTCTGTCTGTCCTCTCTTTCTCCTGTCAATCTGGACAGGTCATATGTCTGTCTGTCCTGTCTATCTCTCGGGCTACATGTCTCTCTGTCTACCTCTCTGTCTACATGTTTCTCTGTCTGTCTATCTCTCTGTCAATCTGTCAGTCAGTATGTCTGTCTGCCTGTCTATCTCTCTGGCTACATGTCTCTCTGTCTACCTCTCTGTCTACATGTTTCTCTGTCTGTCTATCTCTCTGTCAATCTGTCAGTCAGTATGTCTGTCTGCCCGTCTATCTCTCTGACTACATGTCTCTCAGTCTACCTCTCTGTCTACATGTTTCTCTGTCTGTCTATCTCTCTGTCAATCTGTCAGTCAGTATGTCTGTCTGCCTGTCTATCTCTCTGGCTACATGTCTCTCTGTCTACCTCTCTGTCTACATGTTTCTCTGTCTGTCTATCTCTCTGTCAATCTGTCAGTCAGTATGTCTGTCTGCCTGTCTATCTCTCTGACTACATGTCTCTCAGTCTACCTCTCTGTCTACATGTTTGTCTGTCTGTCTATCTCTCTGTCAATCTGTCAGTCAGTATGTCTGTCTGCCTGTCTATCTCTCTGGCTACATGTCTCTCTTTCTCTCTCCCTCTCTATCTCTCTGCCTGCCTGTCTGTCTGTCTGTCTGTCTGTCTGTCTATACGAACCGTATTCACAGATGTAGCCGTAGTGTTGTGCGGCCACTCCCACAGATGGACAGTGGTAGCCCTCCCACCTCCATTGCCCCCTTCGAGTATCGCATCGTGAAGCGTCGTTGATGCTGTTTGATCACGTGTGTCGCGGCCGGTGTCGCTCACCCCAGTAGGTGTAGGTACGGACTAGCCCCTGAATACAGAATCAGTGACATGTTTAACGGACAGCCGGAGCACAAAAACCCGTATCGGTTATATCTTATATTATATTTATATATAGTAATATATATATATATATAGTATATATAGATTAGATATATATATATATCAATAATATAGAATTAAAAACACACGTTCCATTTTTTCAAATCACTAGGAAATTATACAGTCTATTTTGAACCAATTCCTGACAATGTTAATCTGTCACTCTGTTTATTGCTCTGCTCCCTAAATCTTTCCTCCTTCAAATACTCTCTCTCTCCTCTCTCTCTCTCTCTCTCCTCTCTTCTCTCTCATATCTGTCTCTCTCTCCTCTCTCTCTCTCTCTCCTCTCTTCTCTCTCTCTCCTCACTCTCTCTCTCTCTCGCTCTCTCACACACACACGCACACCACATTTCTCTCTTCTGTTTCTGTCTCTCTCTCGCTCTCTCTTACACTGAACCACACATGACTCTCTCCTCTCTGTGTCTCTGTATCTATCTGTCTTTCTCTCTCTCTCTCACACACACACACACACACACACACACACACACATACACGTACACACCCACACACACATACACACACACACACACGCACACACACACCACACACTCACTCTACTGTGTGTGTATTTGTTTTGCCTATGTATCTGTCCAGATTTCAGAATGTTCCTAAACGTGTTTTCAACAACTTATACCAGTGTCCCACTCGAACTTCCCCTCAGAGTGTCTGTCGTTCAGGACCAATCCAGAGTCCGTGGTTAGTGGCCGTCCAGTTAGTTGAGGACCCGTTCAAGAACGTGTTCGTGAGGGCTACGTTGTCAGGGATGTCACCAGGTTACCCCCATTCGTGGCACAAGCTGGTGCGCCGGTCCACGTACCGTCCTTGTAGGGGACGAACTCGTAACACTTGTTCGAAAAACCCGTAGGTACTGGGGGGGTCTCCTGTTAACCGTCAGGTTGGAAGGGCGGTTAGAAAGGACGGAGGGATTCGTTTTGCCCATCTCCTGAAAGGAAGTAAAAAAAAAAGGATTTATCTTAATTATTTTTCTAATGGTTACTGGAAAAGAATATCAAAAC
>NW_024536537.1:0-17867 GCF_016097555.1 Gigantopelta aegis | reverse complement strand
TTTAAACAGAAGGGGTGTCCTCTTTAGCGTTAAATAAAGACAAAATTGTTAATGGGACTAAAACAGTTATAGATTCTATGAAGTTAGTTGACTTCAGGAGCATTGTCGTTTTAACTATGAGAGGTGTCAGTCTATAATATATCATCAATGACTGTTGATGTATGCATTATCTCTATACTGACATGAGGATTGATGTGAATTAATGAAGCAAGATTTGATAATGCAGTAGGGGATATCAATCATAGAGATTAGAGAGGTTGAGGAGTTAGGGATCATTATAAGAGAGAGAGACCATAGTCTGTATTGCACTCCCTATCAAGTGTACCTATAGCCCCAATACTGCCTGTACTAATTTTCGTGTTTTTGCTAAAATTTTCAAGACACCAAATTTCATAATATTATGGGAAACTTTTTTCAACAAGCACTCATTCTTTGTAAAGAATATTGGCCCCAAATGTAGGATTCAGGAAAGATCTTTAAATGAACTGATGATATCAGGTTGTTTTTTTTTGGAATCCAAACTGTCAATTACTGAGTGATCATGACACTTTTTTCCCTTATGCATCCAGATGCTTCTTAAAAGGATAAACTGAAACAATGGTCTATTTCTTTAAAGGCACAGATGTTCAGATTCTTATCAAAAAGGGTGTGTTTCCCATCGACTTAAACTAACTAGGAAAGGAGATACACACAGATAATGGATGACAAAAGTATAAAGAGGTTTGATAAAGAGAGGAGTGGTGGAATAATGTATATTAGTAGTAAGTGAACTGGTGTCATCTGTGTTGAGTTGAAACTGTTTACAAGAAATAAAATTATCAGTTGATCATCTTGCTTCTTTCCATTCGATGTATAAGAGAAAAAGAAGAAAATAAACAATGGCCTCTTTCTTCAAAGGCACAGGTGTTCAGATAATGGTAAAAAGGCCATCATTTCCCATTAAATTAAACTAACAAAAAGAGCTACACAGATGACGACAAGGCTATAAAAGAAACAGCAGACTCAATGACTGATCAACAAGAAAGGCAAAAACAGTTTCTTTAATCATCATGAGTTATAATCCCTCCTTCTGATGCAGTAGTAGTAACTCTGTTCTACTCTACTCTCATCAATACTGTCAATGGAAACTGTCCTCAAGGAATTAAACTTAAATATATCATTTCTCTCTAGTCTTTATCTTATAGACTGTCCTCTACCTAGTAGCAGTAAGATTGGTATGATTTGGTATTAGGAAGAACTGTTATTATCCATATATCCTGATGGAAACACTAAACAATTGGTAACTACTGTATACAACTCTACTAACAACATATATAGAATATCTATTATAATCAATAATATGTCTATATATCACACATTTAGGTCTACTGTGATATGAAGGGTACACATTGTGATGGTAAAGGTGGTTGGACTAGAGTGGCTTATCTTAATATGACTGAGTCTGGTGCTACCTGTCACTCGGACTCCACACTACAAAAAATATAACACACATTGATCATGGACTGTGTGGTCGACCTAGTTCTTCCTCTTCAGGTGGGTGTAATTCAACTACATTTTCACTCTTGGTCTAAATACTACAAAGTGTGTGGAAAGTTGAGGATATCAATATTGGAGTCCTGATGCTGTTCCACAGTCTTAGTAAAGGTATAGACAGTTATTATGTTGATGGCATTTCTATTACTTATGGACAAACCCTTGTACACATCTGGACATATGCTTGTGGAGTCAGAGAAGATAATGTGGTACAGCTGGCTTGTCATGTAATACAGGTTACTATGGTGGAAGAAATCTAATATACATCTTTTGTTGGTAATCATTATTATTGTAGTCTGGTCTTGATCCTGGTAAGCAAGGGATAACAAGTTCTCTATTCTAATGCTCCTCTGTGGGATGGTAAGAACTGGGATAGTAGAGAAGCTCCCGTTGGTACTAACTCTAAGATGCCTTGGTTCTATCGAGTACTTGATGATATGACTCAAGAATGATATTGACTGAGGGTGTGTGGTGATCAAAGTGTTCATGATGAAGACGAAACCATTAGATATCATTGAACTATATGTTCGTTGAAGAGCAATTTTAAAAGTTTACAATTAAATTGTGTGAAAATATTGATTTACTTTAAAGGTTTTCTTAGTTTCAATATCTATATTTAAATGTTTTGGTTAATTTGAGCAAGATAAAAAATTGTATAATCTATAGAACTCCAACGTACTAATGTTACAGTAAAGAGCTTTAATGATTTGTAAGTTGGCAGAAGCTGAGGAGTGGGCACAAATATCAGAACTAAGAGCCGTCAAGGCTAAAACTTCATACCCTTTGCTGTTATAGCACTTGTCTTGTTTTTGTGCTAATGTCAGGAAAGTATGACACACTGAGTGGCCATTCCAGGGAAAGGTAAAGTAGAGTTATTCAACCAACTAGAAGATAACAAGATTATAGTTGTAAAATTGTCTGAGATTGTTTTGGTGGCAATGTTGTAAGGGTACCGAACAACTGCTAATTTTCAATACTGGAGAGTTAGCAGAAGCTTTCAAACTGCTCAAAGATGTTTTCTTTATAGTTACAGCTAGGAAACTCAGAAACTTGATCAATTATGCTCAATTCAAAGTGCTTGTAGCAGAATCAGTGATATTATTCGTTCATTGCTACATGTGTCAGCAGTTATTGTACGTGAGTTAATTACATTTGGTGCTCTCATGCAACAATACATTAAAAATTGTGAAGTGGGGACATACCTCAGAATGCATCAATACATCACTTAGATAATTGAAGCGATTTAGATAGTTGGTGAATATCCACATATGCTATTATGTAGAGATGATTCAATTGCCCATCCTACTATCTTAATTGCATTCTTTGTATTGGACTGATATTAACCTTAACTACAAACAATGATTATTTCTGTTAGTCCACACACTTCCACATTTTGTCTACGAGAAACATGGTAGATCAAAAAGTCCATCTTATTAGAAATTCTAAAGTTTACATACTAAGAAGTCATTCATGTTCCCAGGAACGTAAGTAACAGAAGAGAAGTATTAATGAATTACATAAGGAAAAATACAAACTTATCGACTGACCAATAAGAAAGACAACCAACCAAACTAATCTATTTTCAACTGACATGAGTCATAGTCTCTGTGGGATGGTAAGAGCTCCATAGTGTGAAGCTTCCTGTTTTACTAAATTTAAGATGCCTTTGTTCTATTGAGCACTTCTTGACAAATGATGTAAGATGATATTGACTGAGGGTATGTAATAGGATTGACTTATAATGAAGAGATAGGTAGTATTGCTTTAGATCACATACTATATAGTGCAACCAACAAAAATAACTTGCTTCTATCATGAGCACTATAATCATGAATGTGACTTATTGTAAGTGGATAGCTAAAACATGAAAGAGAGAAGGTGTTACAAACAGTGAATTAGAGAAGTTTGAGAGGGGGTCATTTACTCTAGTAGTACTCTCAGCAACTGGTGGCATGGGAAGAATAATTCAAGTATAAAAGATTAGACTCCTTATTGCAGCCAAAAAATAGTCTTGTACATAGATGTTTCCTACCTGGTAGACGTTCGTCTGACTACAAGACTAGTCAAAAAAAGGTAAACCTTATAGTAACAAAATAACATGGGTAAGATGTTTAATGGTTTCTCATTACTTCACTTTGATATTATGTTGTGTCTGTTATTTCATTGGTACTTGCTTACAATAGTAATAGCATTACTTGTGTCAGCCATATTCATTGCTCTCAAAGTCACATACAACAATATATTAAAAACAATCAAAACGAATATAACCCATTTGTTACATACACACAAGACACATGGTCAAAATGATTATAAGACTGCCTGGCACACTGTGTGTGCATGCTAGTGAAAAATAACTTATTTTTTTGTAAGGTTAGTTAGTTAATTTTTTAATACTCTTTGACTATTATTAATTTCTGTGTTCTTTATATCCAATAATCTAAACTGACAATGAAGGTGCTAGATTATGTCAACTCATAACCAAATCAGACAGTTTAAACATCTCTGCCAAAATCTTGACCAGTACTATATGGTAAATGGTATTGTTGATCAAGTGAAGATATCTTTTCACTTATCATATTATTCGTAGTCTTGTAGCATCATAAAATCTACAACTAAATCATACAAGGAGCAATTAAACTAACAAAACTACGCATCACAATCCACTAATTAAATGTCACAGTTACAGCAAGAAGGGCAAATATAAAGAAAGCAAGCAAGTGAAGCAACAGCAAAAATTTGAATCAAATTCTCAAGGAGGTCAAGGAAACTTATTGAACACTATGATAGCTAATGTTTAAATTTAGATTTTGAAAAACTTTCTTTGAACCTCTCTCTTTGAAACAGACTTATCAGTTCATCATATTACTCATTCCCATACACTCTACAATTGATGTAGAGATAACACAATATTCAAGACAAAAAAAACTGTAAACTCTTCATTCAAAGGTACAGGTGTTCACATAATTATCAATAAGAGGTCACTTATCTTCCATCAACTTAAGTAACAAAAAAGAGGCTTTAGAGTTGATGAGAACAAGAGTATAAAAGAGGGACACAACAACTCACTAAACAGATAAATAAGAAGGCAAGTAATAAAACAAGTCTTTCAATCATCATGAGTTATAATATCCCTCCTCCTGTGTGTAGTAGTAGCTTTGTTATACTCTACTACTCTTATCAATACTGTCAATGGAAACTGTCCCTCAAGGTATTACATTTAAATATATCATTTCCCTCTAGTCATTATTATCTTATAGACTGTCCTCTACCTCGAAGCTGTAAAGATTGGTATGATTTGGGTATTAGGAAGAACTGTTATTATCCAATATCCTGATGGAAACACTCAACAATTGGTAACTATGGTATACAACTCTACTAACAACATATATAGTAATCTATTACAATCAATAATATGTCTACATATCACACATTTAGGTCTACTGTGATATGAAGGGTATACACTGTGATGGAAAAGGTGGTTGGACTAGAGTGGCTTATCTTAATATGACTGAGTCTGGCTACCTGTCCTCCTGGACTCTCACTACAAACAATATAAACAACATTGATATGGACTGTGTGGTCGACAAAACTCTTCTTCAGCTAATTGTAGTTCAACTACATTACCACTCTTGGTCTCAAATACTACAAAATGTGTGAACAAGTTAGAGGTTATCAATACGCTAGTAACTGGATGCTTTCCACAGTCTTAGTGCGGTATAGCAGTTATTATGGTGATGGTGTTTCTATTACTTACGGACAAAATCCTCGTATACACATCTGGACATATGCTTCTGGATTAGGAGAAGATGAGAATAGTGGAGTTGGCTGTCCATGTCAATACAGGTACTTTGGTGGTAAAAGTGTAGCTTCACCTTTTATTAACAATCATTACTACTGTGAGTCTGGTCTTGATGGTTTGGTAAGAGTTGGAAACCAGTTCTCTATGTTGATGATCCTCTGTGGGATGGTAAGAACTGTGATAGTAATGAAGCTTCCTGTTGTACTAACTCTAAGATGCCTTGGTTCTATCAAGTACTTGAGATATCCACTCAAGATGATATGAAAATTGAGGAGTGTGGGGATGAACTTCTTTAAATGAAGACCACACCTTAGATATCATGAACTATATGTTAGTTAAAGAGCAGTTGGAAAAGTTTACAATTAAATTGTTATTGTGTAAAAAATTAATTTAGCTTAATTTGTTTTGGTTTAAAGATTTGTTTCTTCTAGTTCTTATCTATATCTTAATGTTTTAGTTCATTTGAACAAGATGAAAATTGTAAAAAAACATTCTATAACTCAAAGTACTGATACAGTAAAGCATTAGAGTTTTAATGTAACTTGGCAAAAAGCTATTAAGCAGCTATAAAAGATAGAAATTAATAGAACCAATAGACAAAGGAAGGCTAAAAAGGTGTTCATACCCTTTATTGTTATGACACTTGTCTTGTTTAAAGAATATGATGATACACCGGAGGTACCCATTCCAGGAAAAGTAACAGTAGAGTTATTCAAACGCACTAAAGACAACAAGATTACAATTGTAAATCGTTCTGTGATTATTTTTGGTGGTACTGTTGTTGCTGTAAGGAACTGAATGACTGCTACCCTTCATATACTGGAGAGTTGGAGAAGCTATGACTGCTCAAAAACTGTACTATTAACTAGAACTACCGAAATTGGTCAGTTAATTTTTTTTTTTTTTTTTTTTTTTTTACCCCCCCCTTAAAAAAAAAAAAAAATTTTGCTAAAAAAAAAAATGTCAATCAAACTGAGGTAACTGAATCAGTGAGGTTGTACATGTGTTGGGATTTATTGTATTTGGGTTAATTACATAAGGTGCTCTCAAAGGATGCATACAAAACAATGCTTAAAATGTGAAGTAGACATACTCAGACTGTATCAATATATCACTTATATAATTAAGCGATTTTAGGTCATGACCCAATCAGGCAGTTTAGGCACCTTCACCACATGTACATAAAAATGAAGACATCTTTCACTTATCGTCTTATTCACAGTATTGTAACATTATAAAACCTACAGCTAAATTAAACAAGGAGTTAGTTAAGCTAGCAACTAAGAATGACAACCTATAACATTATGGATTTAAAGAGGCTGATGTCAAAGTAGTAAGAGCAAGCAACAGCAGAGTTTTAAAGCAAATTCTCAAGGTAAAGGTAATTAGTAAAGACCTTACCAAACATGAAGATGAGAAGAGAATATGATGTGTACGTTATGAACAAAATTCAAGCGGGGCTCCATTGCTGACATCATATTTAAACAATCACAAGAACCATATGGAGGCTGAAACATTGAAAGATGACAAAGAATCGTGGAAGAGAGAGACAACTAATTTTGAATTCCACAAATCATTTCAGACTTATGTTGACAGAGAAAGTAGCATCTCTGGAGAAATCGAGCCATAATCATCAAAACAAAAGGAAGAGAGTCAAGTTACTAGTAGCAAAGGGTAATGATCCTAGCTAGTAGGCAGGAAATTTTACTTTTTATATATTTTGAAAGCTATTTATCTGTGTTCTACTGTTTTTATAAGACACTTACAGTTATGGTTTTAAAAATTAAATTGCCATGCTCATACTAGCCATTGTACACTGTACTAAAAAGCAGTGGGATGGCTAAACACTACAATGTAGTTACCAGTACCACGTGATCTATGTATACAATTATTTTACCTGGTTTGTCATTTGGAGTGGCTAACTGACAGAGTTTTTTTGCGCGTTCAGTATCACTACGGTAGTTATAGGAGAATTTCTAAGATCAAATAGCATCAGTATTAAATATAATTTTAAGCACCCTTCATTAAGACTTGTATAGTAGGTCCCAGCTAATAATTCAGTAATGAGGACACTATTATTAATGATAATTTTCTAATACCCAAGTGTCCACTGTGAATAGCACATTAATATATTTATACTAATTATGGTATAGGACTCACAGAAATTTCAAGTGACAAATGTTTACAGAGGAATACACTCAACAATTTCAGGTCAACTATAATGGAGAACACAATAAATGAATTATTAGTAACCTAATCACAGGAGACTTACCTTAAGTCTGGTACTGCATGTAGTTCACGTAATACTGACATAATAGCCATCACCCATGGATTAGGTGGTTTAAATATCTACAATAAAAAAGCATTAGTAATTAGATAAACAATATTAAGTAAAATACTATAGATAACTTACAGAGTATAAAAGGGAAAAGAAATATTATTGGGGAAAGTATTCAGTTTGGAGTTAGCTTTTTATTTAACATATTATTTTGGAATCATAAAACTGTCAAATTACCACCAATATATCTCACTATATAATAATTACAATAGTCTGTTACATTGACTTTCCCGCTAAATTCAACAGTTATAATATAAAGTGAAAGTTTATAAATAATGTAGCTAATGTATTACAACCTTTTAGAAATTTGAAATCATGTGTAGCATGAGAATGAGATTTATATTAACTAGAACAGGAATGGAGACTGTAGTCAATTAAGCTCTGTTTCATCGCTATATAGGCATCATAAACATTAAAATAAAGCTTTTGATTTATTAAATATTAGATCATGATCATGTAAACATAGAGAGATTGGTAGGTAGTAAATATGTTACCTTGCTGTCTGCACAACTTCAAGGACTTTAGCTACAAACGGTACAACATAAAGAAGATCCTACACAAATGAGACAGTAACTTGTTTATAAACTATCTATATTATATATGTATATTATATATATCTATATATATATATATATATATATATATATATATGTATGTAGTATATAAATGTAGTTCATTGTATTACTGTCACAAACATTATTGACATCACAGTAAATTCATTCTCCCATTATTTCCATAACAAACAGTACATTACATTATATCAATATATCAAACAGACACGATATTATTGAAACCATATTTACTACAACATCACTAAAGCATACATTTAGATAACATTTAAATAGTACACAAGAGGAGTATATTATACCTAATCTCAAACATGATGAATTAATTACCAATTACCTGTTGTCCTCGGTGATAGCTTCCAATATAAGACTCCTTGACCCCTAAGTCTTATAAAAATATAACATTAAAGTATATAATAGTTAGTATATATCATAGTTAGTATTAACAATAGTAAATATATTAGATTGAACACTTTCTTTTATTAAGGCTTATTATTGTCTTCGTTTACATTTAAACAGATGAAACATACCCTTATATCTATACTACATGATTTTACACATGAAACTTTGTTTACTTAAGTAATAGTGGTAGCTTACTATATGTAAGATGGGTTTGTTCTTAGCCAATGTCTGCATTCCCAGCCACCCTGCCAAAGCTTGTAAGTATGGTCTGTCAGAGAGAAATTGTTACTGTTTATCAGAAATAAAATGACCTGAAAACAAAGAGACGTTGATAAATTGTCATAACTAAATATAATGGTATTTTATATACCAGTAAGGTGATGTATATTATATATACTGTATTTAGTATGTTCTAACCACAAAGAGCAGGAAACTTAATCCATTAACTAGTGAAATCATAAGTTTACTATATGTTATTAATTACAAAGAATAGGACCTTATGATTGTCTATCTTACTTGATGTTCCTGTATGTCTCTCGAAGGACCAGCTTTATTAAGTCTAGATTTATTAATTGTATCTAAACAGTTTCATGTAAAGACAGTGAAAATTTGGTTCAATTGATGTTCTTTTCATCACAAGATATGAGCTACCCAGTCATAATATTCCTCATCTACAAGACTATTGAACTCGTCAAACCTGTGTGTGTGTGTGTGAGAGAGAGAGAGAGAGAAAGAGAGAAAGTATATACACAGAGAATACATTAAATTCATTACCTTTGTTGGCATTGTATTGGTAGATAAATTTTTAAATAGGAAGTGTATTTTATCTGCAATCATCTGGAGGGTTGTTTCTTTCTCCTGACCATATCAGCAGCTACCAGTAAAGTATCAATGCTAGTATTATTAATAGAGGAGGCTAGAGAAAAGAAGGAACAAAAGTCAAAAGATGTCATATAATAACATTGAATAATTAATACAGTCTTATTTATTAATCATGACAACATTGATATACAATACTCAATACCTCCATATACATGTAGATGTACACATCATTCAGCTCTAAAATGGCGTACTATACGTACTGGTAACAACATACTATTGATTGTATATCCCACATTATAACAAGTCCAATTCCATCACTGTAATACATACAACAGCACCAATTCAATTTAAACAACACACCCCTTTTATTACCTTCCATTAACTACCCTTTATAATCTACTAAAATCATACTATCATCAAATTCTCTAGTTTCTAACTAACCTCAGCTAAGTCTCACATAGATATAATGTACTGTCGAACAAACTACATTAGTAAACTCAGCCATATTGAGAAACAAGTATTACTAATACACCTACACGGATATGTAAGTAATACTGTCTCATGAAATAATTGTAAAAATATTCATTGGATTAGCTCAGCTGTATTGCAGGTGTTCACCACAGCATACTTGGAATTATGAGATGATATATCAGTTCATTAAAATGGAGGAGGTCTAAGGCCAGCTGGTAAAATAATCACTAGCCCCTATCAAAATGCTAACTTAATTGATATGTGAAATAAAAGGGGGAGGGTCTTGGTGCTATATTATTAATTATATTGATACATGTTGTCCATATGTATAACCAACATCACTATGACAGAGCTATAGTATAATTTGGATATAAGATGTTATTTGAGTAAATGTAGAACAAACAAATAAGCTACTTGATTTGAAATGTCTTTTGCAACGGGCACTTCCGCACTAGGTGGTGGCTTAGTGGACGTCACGGGAAGAACTAATGAAAAAAATAACTTAATATTGAATTGAAATTTGATATTTGGTATATTATAATATAATGTATGCACTTAATACATGAATTAATATATTAAATGTGTGGCACAATGTAGTGTATATTTATTGTGTATTGTAGCATATAGTGCTAGAGGAATTGTTTGTAATGAATGATCTAACGGACAAACCAACAATGAAAGTAAAAACACAGTTCAAGATATAGCTATACTAAAGTATAATCATATCTCAACTGAATGTGCCTGATAACAGCTAAAATATATGGCAACATAATATAAAACCTTTGTGTTGATTTTAGCCACAATTATCAACTTCAGGAAGAGTAGGAGTACTTAAGAACAAAAGTCTATCTTCCCTCTCTTGTGACCATCTGGTTCAAGGCTATTTGGCAGAAAAATTTCCAACATTATTATGAGTATTAATTGTAAACTCAAGTCAATATAATGTATTGTAGATAAGTGCTGTCTGGAGTGTAGCTACCTTGTAGATAAGTAATGATAGACAGAGCAGATATTAACACAATTAAATAATAGGCCTATAGCATTTTTACAAACTGTATAGATTGTAACACACAACTTAATATTATGACTTTAAGTGTCAATGCAGAATGTATTCAACACTTACATTCTTTAGACACATGTGTACATATGAGTTGTGACTTACAGTGGTCCAGTGGTTATTTGGAGAAAGTTGTTCCTTCCAGAGGCAAGAGGAGAGGCAACGAATTATTACAGAGCTACAAAGTTACTAGAATTAGTGTTTAAAATGGGTAATGGAGGTAATGTTGAACGGAGTATTTAAATCAAGACACTAGAGTTTTACCAGTTTGTGGTCCAGTACTCTCCATGAGGGGAAGAGAGAGAAAAGAGAAATTTATAAAAAATTTTAAATAAATGTTCGACTAAACATTGAAATGAGAGACAATTATTGTCAAATTAGAATACTGTTACAGGCTATGAGGGGGAGGGGCTTCAACAATATTGGAGAGTTTAAATTTAGGGCATAGGAAAAAATATCCTCTTTAAGTGCTCATTACAAACAAGTATTCTAATTTTGTGATTATTCCTCTCCCAGACACTAGTACCAATGTTAATATATTGTACAACAGGCCAGCTCATTAAGTAAGTGAAACATTCACACGCTATCTAAACAATATGACAAACGATATTATAATAAGACACTGCCATATAATGACACACGACATTACAATAAGTGTTTGTATTTAAACAACATAAAATTAATTAATATTTCTCACTCCATTATACATAACCAATGAGACAATTCTGCACGGATGTAGTCCCCGCCCTCATAACAAAACCATCTAAGTTATGACTAATAGGCAATTTTTCTGAGAATTCAATTCAAAAAACTGAAAACAATAACAGAGCACATTGCTAGACAATTCGTGTATAGATAATAACCCGGGAATCGTCCCCCGCACATTGATTGCGAAGGAAATAGAAAAATACCCACACGCACCTCTATGTATTAATTCTTATGAAGGAACAACAAATAAAGTAGAGTTGACTCTTAATTGTATTATAATTATCGATTCTTCGAATTGTATAATCAAACAATAACAGTCCAAGGAAATGCTAATGTAAAAATTTTAATACTAATTTGTTATTGTTATTCATAGAATTATATAATGATATCATAACAACAATTAAAAAAAGATGAATTGAAATATTATCTCACAATTGAGGCAAGTTTAGAGTATTGATTCTTGTATTAAAGCTATTAGTATATAAGAGTATGCTAGTGGTTTAATACTAGGACTATGTTGGCTATGTTCATAATACTAGGACCATGTTGATATATACCACTTCATATCTGATATGACATGTTGTTATACAACAATCATGAATCACTTACTTGTCCTATTCCCCCAAATGGAGGCAAGGCCTCCTCCTCCTCCAACAAGATGTGGTGGTGGCTCTAAAGACTGATGACCATATTGACAAACTAATGTGTGTGTGTGTATATGTGTGTAAGAGGAGAGAGATAACATAACATAGCATGAGTATACAAATAAAATGGAATGTCTCAGTTATTTTATACTTGTATTAAATATACTTACATGTTTAAGGTGCATTGGAAAAGATTGAAAGTGTGAATATGGGCAACACCACTACAGAAACTGTGGAAATTCTTTGAGTCTCTTTTTACACTTGTCAAAGCTGCAGACCAAATAGGTACAGTTTACTAGAGGGTTGTTTCTTAAGGGCATCCAGAATGAATCTCAGAGCAAGATTAAGTGACATTAATTATACATGGACGAATGGCGGAGAGAGAGACCTAGAGAGAGCATAGAGAGAGAGAGAGAGAAAGAAGAGAGAGAGAGGAGAGAGAGAGAGAGGAGGAGATAGAGAAGGCAATAAACAGGAAAAGAAAATAAGGGTAATTAAAAAAAATCAACCACCAGGAAGAGATATATAAATATATTACTAGCATTACAATCAATGACTCTATCCTGTATTAAAAATCATCCACTTCCCACAAAACAAATGATTACTCTGGTCGATAGGGGCAACGTTTAACACAAAACTAGATGTAACATCAAAGACATCTCATCCCTCTTTGACAAACCGTTCCATTCATTAAATGACTCATGTAACAGACACTTGCATCGCATAGCTAATACAAAACAGTCTAGTAAAGTGTCATAATAGTAAGCTATCAAGACTGTTAACAGACTAATACACCTACTATTGGGTATGTGTCAGCAGTACAGAGAAGATTTCACCCACACAGAAGGAAATAAACTTGTTACCATTGACTACATGTTTGTCCTGCATTTTGTTTTAAGACTAGAACACCATGTACCATGTATATATAGAGTGGTGATCGTGTTTGTCTAATAGATGGTGTTAGCAAGATGAAACTATTTCAGCACAGTATTAACATAATGGTAACAGTACTACTGTTTGCATTAATGATTGTATACTTTAATAAAGTAAACAGAGTATATGTACTATATATAGTGTTACTGTAACAACAACGGTTTTAGATAAACTAATATGGCTACAGGATATTAATGGGGGTGGGTGGAGCTATAGTTTGCCTGACTATATAATCTACAGCAGACTAGCAGATCAAGCCAGTCAGTGAGAGGAGAGAGAAAGAGAGGGAAAGGAAAGCCTGCAATTTCAAAAAATTGAAGAATATAAGAGAGAGAAACCTTGCTGTTTAGGTAAGTGAATTATACCAACAATATCCTACCCATAAGTAATATTGAGTCTTACAATCATGCATAAATAAGAACTATAGAAAGTGGAGATTTAGACATCCCTCCCTATAAAGCATTATTGATATAGTATAGACAATTCCACACACACACAACTATTAAATAGTGAGCTACAATTTAATACTGGCTATGCCATCATATCGTTGTTTAAAAATAGCTCTTAATGGAACTTAGTGTAGATAATAAAGACAATATCAACTAACAATATAAAATATACATAGATCACCTCCTAAAATATAATAAAGATTTCCCAACAAACAAAGCACCAACTGTTCAACCAGTTCAACCTGTTTAACTAGTATATTTTAGGACACTTAATATCAATTGAAATAAGATTTATATTACTTCTTTAGGACATAACATCATTTGTTGAATCTATAAAATAACATAATATATATAAAGGTCAGTTACATTCTTGCCAAGTGATATCCTTACTTGTTGTATCTTCATCATCAAAACCATTTTCAATTTGCTTTAAGCTAATCATCCACTTTGAACATGATAACATTGCAATGAAAGTATTTGGATTGATAACATGAGTCACATAACACTAGAAAAACTACAAATTGACTAATACAGTTAAAAAAATTACAACCAAATAAACAAAGTAAAAACAACAATAACATATTAATAGATAAAATAGCACTTCTTAGTGTCTTTCAGAGCACAATGGACAGAATTAAGTAAAAAAGTTATATATTTACAAAAAGTTAACATCAGTACCATTGACTGATAGGGTCTGGTATCCATTGACCGATAGGGTCTGGTACCATTGACTGATAGGGCTGGTACCGTTGACTGATAGGGCCTGGTGCTTCTATGATCAAACACAGAACAATACAAGTACTTTTTTTAGAATGGATTAACTACAAAAGCCATCAACTTTATGTCCATATTTTGAAACAACATTTAATCATTATGTTATCTGATATATCACAATACATGGATGGAATTTAGAATTACTATTTATTACTCACTTTATAATTAGTTGGCATGTACACTAGTACTAATAACATGTACATTGTATCATTGTGAATGCCAACAGTTTCCATTCCTAATACTGACCTTACTATTAACTTATAATCATTCTAGATAAAATCTCAAATGTTACGCATCGAAGGAGTTGTCGTGGGTGATTATGGGTGGGGAAAACCAGTTTTTCTCTATGCCTCATGAACAAACAAGTCCCAGCGCAACATGTACCCACGTTACTAGAGAGTCATTGTATGGAGGTAAAAGTGAAGGATCAGAGAGGGTGGAACTTGTGCTTTGGGACACCCCTGCTGTGAGGAATTACATGCAGCTAGCCCAAATGGTTTGACAAAGAGGATTTTGTCATGTTATGTTTCTCCGTCGTTGATCCAACCTCGTTGAAAATGTGAAAAATATGGTAAGCATTACATGTACATGTAATTAAAAGCATCACTATTAAGGACATCAGCTAGTACAACATTCACTGTGTAGCATAATTGAATACCTTTCAATTAAGTGGAGTCCAAATAAGAGTTTCATTATTAATGTAAGAGCTTCATTATTATTGAGTCAATTATTCTATGCTATAAATGGGAATATTTAATAAGATTCCCATATAATGTATCCTTATCAATAGTTATGGAGATGAATGATCCATCACTGTGTCTTATTGAACTATTAGAGAATATAATGTAGACATGTTGATTGTTGATTCAGATCACAATAAAGTATATTTCCCCGGTATTAAGAGATTGCTTAAATAGACATTGGTTACAATGGAAAAGGCATTACAATATACTATGTTAACAATACTAATGTTGACATTAACTATCATATCAAAACTTATTGACGTTGGTCTTGTCATAACAATGTAAGTACTACCTCTACCACAGTGTTTGATAAGCAAACACTTTATTAATTATAAGTGCATTGAACACGTAACAAAAGAATACTCACATTATAATATTATTATGACAAATATCTAACTTTTTAAAGCACCTGAGCTGAACCCTTGTTTTATTATATTAATATCAATTGCATGTAATACTTCAAGTATTTTTGTAAACACCTATTCAATTAAAAATTGAGTTCTAATTCATTATAATGTTTTCTTGTTCATTGATACCTTAATCCCATTTTAGTACTTAGTGAATGAGTAGCAAGTAATTATACATGTTTTGATAGTTCCATATAGTTTCAAATAGTACCCATGTATTAAGCTATAGGAGTGTTTGTGATTTTGAATACTTGAATTTGAGAAAAAGACACAAGAAAAGGTCAAAGTTTATTGTTAAACAATAAACTGTACAGTCAAGATCTAGCTACAAAGTCACCATATAATAAAAGAACACACACATATTATGCTATTGTATTGACCACTAGAAGCAATACCTTAATCAGTTTTGTATTTCATTTCATAGTGGATACCAGAAATTAGAGCCAAACTACCAAATGTACCGTTAATTTTAATCGGGACTCAACTTGATCAGCGTAACCAACCCCATGTGATCGATGCCCTCGTTGATAGAGACCCTCCACCATTGAGTTGAACAAGGAGAAAATTTAGCTACAATATTGGGGCAGTGTGTTACATGGAAATGTTCAGCAATTATGCCCAAACGACATCGATAACGTACGACAAGTGACGGCATCAATAGCCCAATGAACACAAACCAACGACACAAAGGAAAGAAATGTCCTGATATATAATAACTATTGTACATTGATGACATGTAATAAATTGTGTGTGGCTAATTTGTATAAGTTTTATATATAATAATTAATTTAACATTTTCTCATTTTCTCTGTCATTTCTGTTAACCATATACAGTAATTCAGTAAAAGATAAGTATACTTTAAATTAATGTTTTATATTACATATTGTATTTATTAATCCTTAATATATTACTTGAATCACAATCTTCATCCATTTACTAAAAACAACAAATGTTTTCCTGTCATTTTAATCATTGTTAATCTTTTTAAGATGCGACAATTATGAGACAATAGTTCTGTTCTGAGAACAAAGTCAACAGAGGAAGTCAAATGAAAGTTACACCTACACTGTTTTCAAAATGATCTTCACAGCCAAATTACTTGAAACTACCCCTATGATCAATAACACATTTACAGGTATTGTTACATGTACCTTGTGTACATGTAACAATACAATATAATGACACGAAAAGTGTAAGTACAATATAAGTGAAGAAAACAATAAATAATAAATAATTATATCCGGTCACAAAACAAATACATTCTTTCTCATATTAGCTTACAAACCTGTACCCTTTGAAACAAGAAATGATTTATCCCTACATATTATAATGGCTATATTTTTGATATTTTAGGACCCTGTAGTCAAATGTGATAACATTACACAGTGTAGTGTTATACAGCTGAAACATTAAGGTACATAATGTGCTCACAACATCCAAATGATAACTATGGTGTAAAAACATCACACTTTTGTACATGCATCATTGTTGTTAATAAATTACAGGATATCCCTGGACTTTGTGAAAACAATAAACATCATAAAATATATAAACTAAGTAGTTTTACATAAATTTAGTACACGACGATAGAGAAACATCAACAGCAAATCATTGTTATTACTGAACAGACCTAAAAGTTCACTACCATTTATAAAAGAAGATACAGGCTTTAGTGGTAATACTAGTGAAGAAGACAAGAGTATCCAGGTATGTTTAGCTAGTAATAAATTGTAATACTTCTATATAACCTTTATAATTGAATAGACTATAATATATTGTATGATAGTAGAATCAGTAAAGAACTTGTACAAATATTAATAGATGTAAAAAATATTAAAGATATGCACAGCTAAATCATATCTATTAAACTTAAGCTAATAATACTGGAATCGCATCTAAAGTTGTCAAAGAAATAATGATATGTGGCTACCACCCATTAGACATGTTTACTAGTCACACTTTTTAATCATAGTTATATCATAGTTCGTCACAAGTCATTGAACCATTCAGATTAATAATTGAAGTTCAATATATATATTTCTTTCTTATAGAGTGTATTTGTATAAGAATGGCTCAGATTGTGAAGCTCCGCCTAGTCATAAAATGTATGACATGGGGAGATCCTGACTCAGGACAAAGTTAAAAACTACTTCAAAGTTTGTGCAATTAGCGTTAATTCGTGATAAACACAATTAGGGACCATATTTGGATGGGTCATCC
>NW_024536536.1:0-8208 GCF_016097555.1 Gigantopelta aegis | reverse complement strand
TGCATAATTTGTACACTTGAAACGAACTAAGGCTAAGGACAGACATGGAGTAGGGTTAATCACTGTTTTATTTTGGAACTTGTTACAATTCTCGACCCTTCAAAAGTAAGCCTGGGTAGGAACAGGGAACTGAGTTAAAGAGAGGATGATACTAATCCTTAAAACGTAGAAAGGCTGGGGAGACAAATGTATCGAGAATAGCGACTGTTGTATTGTGTAATTTGTTATGTCACGCCATGTCAAGCGAAAAAAAGGCTGGAGAGAGAGAATTATCTGGTCTTATAACTGTTTTATTGTCTAATTTGATATGCTCTGCCCTTTTAAACGTAACAAAGCTGAGAAAAGACAACGAGGTGGGTTAGTTACGTTTTTTTTTGGTACAATTCAATGCTTCTAAACCGTGAAAACATAACAAGGCTTGGGAGAAACAGATTTCTGCCTTAGTTTCTGTTTTAATGTGCAATTTGTTGCTTCCTGTCCTTTGATAACGTGAAAGAAGACCGTATAGTGAATGTTTTATTGTGTCATTTGTTATGTCCCGCCGTTTCAAGCGAAACAAAGTCTTGGGAGACACAATTATTTGGATTTATAACTATTTTATTGTGTAATTTGCTATCAGTACCACGTGGTTTATTAAAAATCTATATTTTATTGTGTTCCTAGGTTGCATTGCACGTTGTGCACGTTCACAATGTGTATTACGTATAACGTTCCATCATCCAAAACAAGTGACTACCTCTGTTTGAACGTCTAAAGCATCTTCTCGCTGTAGCGCAGTCGGTTGAGCGATTGAGCTGGAGGCTGGTGGTTCGAATCCAGTGAAAGGTAAGTTATATTTAAATAATTGTTTGTAATGTGAATGTCCCATATGTAATGTGAATAGGAAGGTCAGAATGAAGGTAGGAGTAGTGGATAGAATACCCCCCTCCGACCCCCCCCCCCCCCAAACAAAAAGAAAAAAAAAGTTATAAAAAAAGACAAAAGAAAAAACCCCACTTTTTTTTCTTTATGTTCTTTAAGTCCCTCTTGATCTATATAAACCTCACCAAAAATCATACTTTTAGTGCATAATTTGTACACTTAAAACGAACTGAGGCTAAGGACAGACATGGAGTAGGGTTAATCACTGTTTTATTTTGGAATTTGTTACAATTCTCGACCCTTTAAAAGTAAGGCTGGGTAGAAAGAGGGAACTGGGTTAAAGAGATGTACAATTCAATGCTTCTAAACCGTGAAAACATAACAAGGCTTGGGAGAAACAGGTTTCTGCCTTAGTTTCTGTTTTAATGTGCAATTTGTTGCTTCCTGTCCTTTGAAAACGTGAAAGAAGACCGTATAGTGAATGTTTTATTGTGTCATTTGTTATGTCCCGCCGTTTCAAGCGAAACAAAGTCTGGGGAGACACAATTATTTGGTTTTATAACTATTTTATTGTGTAATTTGCTATCAGTATCACGTGGTTTATTAAAAATCTATATTTTATTGTGTTCCTAGGTTGCATTGCACGTTGTGTACGTTCACAATGTGTATTACGTATAACGTTCCATCATCCAAAACCAGTGACTACCTCTGTTTGAACGTCTCAAGCATCTTCTCGCTGTAACGCAGTCGGTTGAGCGATTGGTACAAACGATGCAAAGATCGAGCTGGAGGCTGGTGGTTCGAATCCAGTGAAAGGTAAGTTATATTTAAATAATTGTTTGTAGTGTGGATGTCCCATATGTAATGTGAACAGGAAGGTCAGAATGAAGGTAGGAGTAGTGGATAGAATACCCCCCTCCGACCCCCCCCCCCACCCAAACAAAAAGAAAAAAAAAAAGTTATAAAAAAAGACAAAAGAAAAAAACCCCACTTTTTTTTCTTTATGTTCTTTAAGTCCCTCTTATCTATATAAACCTCACCAAAAATCATTCTTTTTGTGCATAATTTGTACACTTGAAACGAACTAAGGCTAAGGACAGACATGGAGTAGGGTTAATCACTGTTTTATTTTGGAACTTGTTACAATTCTCGACCCTTCAAAAGTAAGCCTGGGTAGGAACAGGGAACTGAGTTAAAGAGAGGATGATACTAATCCTTAAAACGTAGAAAGGCTGGGGAGACAAATGTATCGAGAATAGCGACTGTTGTATTGTGTAATTTGTTATGTCACGCCATGTCAAGCGAAAAAAAAGGCTGGAGAGAGAGAATTATCTGGTCTTATAACTGTTTTATTGTCTAATTTGATATGCTCTGCCCTTTTAAACGTAACAAAGCTGAGAAAAGACAACGAGGTGGGTTAGTTACGTATTTTTTTGGTACAATTCAATGCTTCTAAACCGTGAAAACATAACAAGGCTTGGGAGAAACAGATTTCTGCCTTAGTTTCTGTTTTAATGTGCAATTTGTTGCTTCCTGTCCTTTGATAACGTGAAAGAAGACCGTATAGTGAATGTTTTATTGTGTCATTTGTTATGTCCCGCCGTTTCAAGCGAAACAAAGTCTTGGGAGACACAATTATTTGGATTTATAACTATTTTATTGTGTAATTTGCTATCAGTACCACGTGGTTTATTAAAAATCTATATTTTATTGTGTTCCTAGGTTGCATTGCACGTTGTGCACGTTCACAATGTGTATTACGTATAACGTTCCATCATCCAAAACAAGTGACTACCTCTGTTTGAACGTCTAAAGCATCTTCTCGCTGTAGCGCAGTCGGTTGAGCGATTGAGCTGGAGGCTGGTGGTTCGAATCCAGTGAAAGGTAAGTTATATTTAAATAATTGTTTGTAATGTGAATGTCCCATATGTAATGTGAATAGGAAGGTCAGAATGAAGGTAGGAGTAGTGGATAGAATACCCCCCTCCGACCCCCCCCCCCCCCAAACAAAAAGAAAAAAAAAGTTATAAAAAAAGACAAAAGAAAAAACCCCACTTTTTTTTCTTTATGTTCTTTAAGTCCCTCTTGATCTATATAAACCTCACCAAAAATCATACTTTTAGTGCATAATTTGTACACTTAAAACGAACTGAGGCTAAGGACAGACATGGAGTAGGGTTAATCACTGTTTTATTTTGGAATTTGTTACAATTCTCGACCCTTTAAAAGTAAGGCTGGGTAGAAAGAGGGAACTGGGTTAAAGAGATGTACAATTCAATGCTTCTAAACCGTGAAAACATAACAAGGCTTGGGAGAAACAGGTTTCTGCCTTAGTTTCTGTTTTAATGTGCAATTTGTTGCTTCCTGTCCTTTGAAAACGTGAAAGAAGACCGTATAGTGAATGTTTTATTGTGTCATTTGTTATGTCCCGCCGTTTCAAGCGAAACAAAGTCTGGGGAGACACAATTATTTGGTTTTATAACTATTTTATTGTGTAATTTGCTATCAGTATCACGTGGTTTATTAAAAATCTATATTTTATTGTGTTCCTAGGTTGCATTGCACGTTGTGTACGTTCACAATGTGTATTACGTATAACGTTCCATCATCCAAAACCAGTGACTACCTCTGTTTGAACGTCTCAAGCATCTTCTCGCTGTAACGCAGTCGGTTGAGCGATTGGTACAAACGATGCAAAGATCGAGCTGGAGGCTGGTGGTTCGAATCCAGTGAAAGGTAAGTTATATTTAAATAATTGTTTGTAGTGTGGATGTCCCATATGTAATGTGAACAGGAAGGTCAGAATGAAGGTAGGAGTAGTGGATAGAATACCCCCCTCCGACCCCCCCCCCCCCACCCAAACAAAAAAAAAAAAAAAAAGTTATAAAAAAAGACAAAAGAAAAAACCCCCTTTTTTTTCTTTATGTTCTTTAAGTCCCTCTTATCTATATAAACCTCACCAAAAATCATTCTTTTTGTGCATAATTTGTACACTTGAAACGAACTAAGGCTAAGGACAGACATGGAGTAGGGTTAATCACTGTTTTATTTTGGAACTTGTTACAATTCTCGACCCTTCAAAAGTAAGCCTGGGTAGGAACAGGGAACTGAGTTAAAGAGAGGATGATACTAATCCTTAAAACGTAGAAAGGCTGGGGAGACAAATGTATCGAGAATAGCGACTGTTGTATTGTGTAATTTGTTATGTCACGCCATGTCAAGCGAAAAAAAAGGCTGGAGAGAGAGAATTATCTGGTCTTATAACTGTTTTATTGTCTAATTTGATATGCTCTGCCCTTTTAAACGTAACAAAGCTGAGAAAAGACAACGAGGTGGGTTAGTTACGTTTTTTTTGGTACAATTCAATGCTTCTAAACCGTGAAAACATAACAAGGCTTGGGAGAAACAGATTTCTGCCTTAGTTTCTGTTTTAATGTGCAATTTGTTGCTTCCTGTCCTTTGATAACGTGAAAGAAGACCGTATAGTGAATGTTTTATTGTGTCATTTGTTATGTCCCGCCGTTTCAAGCGAAACAAAGTCTTGGGAGACACAATTATTTGGATTTATAACTATTTTATTGTGTAATTTGCTATCAGTACCACGTGGTTTATTAAAAATCTATATTTTATTGTGTTCCTAGGTTGCATTGCACGTTGTGCACGTTCACAATGTGTATTACGTATAACGTTCCATCATCCAAAACAAGTGACTACCTCTGTTTGAACGTCTAAAGCATCTTCTCGCTGTAGCGCAGTCGGTTGAGCGATTGAGCTGGAGGCTGGTGGTTCGAATCCAGTGAAAGGTAAGTTATATTTAAATAATTGTTTGTAATGTGAATGTCCCATATGTAATGTGAATAGGAAGGTCAGAATGAAGGTAGGAGTAGTGGATAGAATACCCCCCTCCGACCCCCCTCCGACCCCCCCCCCCCCCCCAAACAAAAAGAAAAAAAAAGTTATAAAAAAAGACAAAAGAAAAAACCCCACTTTTTTTTCTTTATGTTCTTTAAGTCCCTCTTGATCTATATAAACCTCACCAAAAATCATACTTTTAGTGCATAATTTGTACACTTAAAACGAACTGAGGCTAAGGACAGACATGGAGTAGGGTTAATCACTGTTTTATTTTGGAATTTGTTACAATTCTCGACCCTTTAAAAGTAAGGCTGGGTAGAAAGAGGGAACTGGGTTAAAGAGATGTACAATTCAATGCTTCTAAACCGTGAAAACATAACAAGGCTTGGGAGAAACAGGTTTCTGCCTTAGTTTCTGTTTTAATGTGCAATTTGTTGCTTCCTGTCCTTTGAAAACGTGAAAGAAGACCGTATAGTGAATGTTTTATTGTGTCATTTGTTATGTCCCGCCGTTTCAAGCGAAACAAAGTCTGGGGAGACACAATTATTTGGTTTTATAACTATTTTATTGTGTAATTTGCTATCAGTATCACGTGGTTTATTAAAAATCTATATTTTATTGTGTTCCTAGGTTGCATTGCACGTTGTGTACGTTCACAATGTGTATTACGTATAACGTTCCATCATCCAAAACCAGTGACTACCTCTGTTTGAACGTCTCAAGCATCTTCTCGCTGTAACGCAGTCGGTTGAGCGATTGGTACAAACGATGCAAAGATCGAGCTGGAGGCTGGTGGTTCGAATCCAGTGAAAGGTAAGTTATATTTAAATAATTGTTTGTAGTGTGGATGTCCCATATGTAATGTGAACAGGAAGGTCAGAATGAAGGTAGGAGTAGTGGATAGAATACCCCCCTCCGACCCCCCCCCCACCCAAACAAAAAGAAAAAAAAAGTTATAAAAAAAGACAAAAGAAAAAACCCCACTTTTTTTTCTTTATGTTCTTTAAGTCCCTCTTATCTATATAAACCTCACCAAAAATCATTCTTTTTGTGCATAATTTGTACACTTGAAACGAACTAAGGCTAAGGACAGACATGGAGTAGGGTTAATCACTGTTTTATTTTGGAACTTGTTACAATTCTCGACCCTTCAAAAGTAAGCCTGGGTAGGAACAGGGAACTGAGTTAAAGAGAGGATGATACTAATCCTTAAAACGTAGAAAGGCTGGGGAGACAAATGTATCGAGAATAGCGACTGTTGTATTGTGTAATTTGTTATGTCACGCCATGTCAAGCGAAAAAAAGGCTGGAGAGAGAGAATTATCTGGTCTTATAACTGTTTTATTGTCTAATTTGATATGCTCTGCCCTTTTAAACGTAACAAAGCTGAGAAAAGACAACGAGGTGGGTTAGTTACGTTTTTTTTGGTACAATTCAATGCTTCTAAACCGTGAAAACATAACAAGGCTTGGGAGAAACAGATTTCTGCCTTAGTTTCTGTTTTAATGTGCAATTTGTTGCTTCCTGTCCTTTGATAACGTGAAAGAAGACCGTATAGTGAATGTTTTATTGTGTCATTTGTTATGTCCCGCCGTTTCAAGCGAAACAAAGTCTTGGGAGACACAATTATTTGGATTTATAACTATTTTATTGTGTAATTTGCTATCAGTACCACGTGGTTTATTAAAAATCTATATTTTATTGTGTTCCTAGGTTGCATTGCACGTTGTGCACGTTCACAATGTGTATTACGTATAACGTTCCATCATCCAAAACAAGTGACTACCTCTGTTTGAACGTCTAAAGCATCTTCTCGCTGTAGCGCAGTCGGTTGAGCGATTGAGCTGGAGGCTGGTGGTTCGAATCCAGTGAAAGGTAAGTTATATTTAAATAATTGTTTGTAATGTGAATGTCCCATATGTAATGTGAATAGGAAGGTCAGAATGAAGGTAGGAGTAGTGGATAGAATACCCCCCTCCGACCCCCCCCCCCCAAACAAAAAGAAAAAAAAAGTTATAAAAAAAGACAAAAGAAAAAACCCCACTTTTTTTTCTTTATGTTCTTTAAGTCCCTCTTGATCTATATAAACCTCACCAAAAATCATACTTTTAGTGCATAATTTGTACACTTAAAACGAACTGAGGCTAAGGACAGACATGGAGTAGGGTTAATCACTGTTTTATTTTGGAATTTGTTACAATTCTCGACCCTTTAAAAGTAAGGCTGGGTAGAAAGAGGGAACTGGGTTAAAGAGATGTACAATTCAATGCTTCTAAACCGTGAAAACATAACAAGGCTTGGGAGAAACAGGTTTCTGCCTTAGTTTCTGTTTTAATGTGCAATTTGTTGCTTCCTGTCCTTTGAAAACGTGAAAGAAGACCGTATAGTGAATGTTTTATTGTGTCATTTGTTATGTCCCGCCGTTTCAAGCGAAACAAAGTCTGGGGAGACACAATTATTTGGTTTTATAACTATTTTATTGTGTAATTTGCTATCAGTATCACGTGGTTTATTAAAAATCTATATTTTATTGTGTTCCTAGGTTGCATTGCACGTTGTGTACGTTCACAATGTGTATTACGTATAACGTTCCATCATCCAAAACCAGTGACTACCTCTGTTTGAACGTCTCAAGCATCTTCTCGCTGTAACGCAGTCGGTTGAGCGATTGGTACAAACGATGCAAAGATCGAGCTGGAGGCTGGTGGTTCGAATCCAGTGAAAGGTAAGTTATATTTAAATAATTGTTTGTAGTGTGGATGTCCCATATGTAATGTGAACAGGAAGGTCAGAATGAAGGTAGGAGTAGTGGATAGAATACCCCCCTCCGACCCCCCCCCCCACCCAAACAAAAAGAAAAAAAAAGTATAAAAAAAGACAAAAGAAAAAACCCCACTTTTTTTTCTTTATGTTCTTTAAGTCCCTCTTATCTATATAAACCTCACCAAAAATCATTCTTTTTGTGCATAATTTGTACACTTGAAACGAACTAAGGCTAAGGACAGACATGGAGTAGGGTTAATCACTGTTTTATTTTTTGGAACTTGTTACAATTCTCGACCCTTCAAAAGTAAGCCTGGGTAGGAACAGGGAACTGAGTTAAAGAGAGGATGATACTAATCCTTAAAACGTAGAAAGGCTGGGGAGACAAATGTATCGAGAATAGCGACTGTTGTATTGTGTAATTTGTTATGTCACGCCATGTCAAGCGAAAAAAAGGCTGGAGAGAGAGAATTATCTGGTCTTATAACTGTTTTATTGTCTAATTTGATATGCTCTGCCCTTTTAAACGTAACAAAGCTGAGAAAAGACAACGAGGTGGGTTAGTTACGTTTTTTTTGGTACAATTCAATGCTTCTAAACCGTGAAAACATAACAAGGCTTGGGAGAAACAGATTTCTGCCTTAGTTTCTGTTTTAATGTGCAATTTGTTGCTTCCTGTCCTTTGATAACGTGAAAGAAGACCGTATAGTGAATGTTTTATTGTGTCAT
>NW_024536535.1:0-8424 GCF_016097555.1 Gigantopelta aegis | reverse complement strand
AGAAATTGCAAAAATATGGTGTTACATTTGGCCAGGTTTAGTTTCCAGGGGGCCCAATATGGTATTAACCTCCTTTTTCATTATGGTAGTATGTTTTAATACAAAAGCCCACTGACAAAGAAAAAAACCGGTACCTTAAGAAGGGTTTATCTTCTGAAACCGAAATGTTCGCTCTAAATTAAGAAAATTGTGCATTTTACCAACTTAGTGTTGTTTTTTAGGCATCAGCTAGGTACATGTGGAGTTATCGCACTACCAGAAAAAAAGATTTAAAGAGAGCAGATAATGTATGTCCACTAAATTTGTTCTTAAGCATCTTATCTTAGGCCCTCTCTATACTCTATTGAATAATCTATTGATTCATGGCAATATTCTTCAAGGATGCTCTTTATAGCATTTATTCGTATGATTGATTTGGATGTTCTCTGGATTATAATCCTGGCATGTGGTACTCAACTATAGACAGCGGACAGCCCAGTACTCTCTCACAAGCCACCAGATTGCAAGTGGAAACCACTCAGATTTGTATTTACAATTCAATGTATCAAATGCTAAGGAAAGCTAATCACAGACCTGAAAAGAAAAACCCTGGGCATTATCTTTGGAATTCAAATGTTTCCACTCCTAGTAGCTAAATTTATTTGGACAACATACAATATATATGTAAATCACAGTCCACAATGATCTTCTAAGTTCCAAAATAAGACGCTGTCAGGCATCAATATCAATAAGACCACAATGATGGACACTGAACTTTGTGTATATATGAATTATAATTCAAAATTTACTTCTCAGAACAGGAGGCCAGTTGTTCACTATCATATTAGTCCACTAATGATACTCTGATTTGCAAGGGCAAGTCTTATGTGTTTGACAAGCTTAAAGTTTTCAACATCACTTCTAAAGATTACCTCATATACGAAGAAGGGCTCAGTTCCCTTAAAAAGGCTTATTATTATTTTGCTTTGCTTACCTTGTAAAGACTACATTGCACTTTGCAGGTCTTATCCCGAATAGCATGCTCTCAATACTCATTTAAAATGGATCAATTAAGGCTCACCTTGTGTCTTCTATTACAATCCTCAATTGTAACTCTAATTCTGTCAAACGTTTGCAGAACAAAATCTACTAGAAGGTTTTGTGATGATATTGGTTAATTGTTGTTTATTAAAAAATTGAAGTTTTCCAAACTAATGGTTTGTAAGCATATTTTTATCTAGCATCCCTCTTACAAAATAAATGGTTTGGCTAAAAGACCAGTTCATGCTATTTAAAACATGGCCTCAAAAATTAATGGACTATGGAACCTTAGGAAAGAACACATCAAGTTACTAAAAAAAAAAAAAAAAATTTTATTATAGACTGAACACCTAACTATACTACAAATGGATTATCTCCAGCAGAATTTATCAATTTAAAGGAAATTGAGATCATTATCTACAATAAGTCTATGATTATGTCAGAAACATACAATGCTATCAAGATAATTTGCAAAATGAAATACTGAGCTTCAAGATTTCACTTAGGAGATGATTTGTAGATGATTTTCTAATTGTGATCATTGGATCTTTTGTTTTTATAATTTAGCTAGTGGTGGTTTCAAAATCAATTATCTTCACATGGATAACAGTGACAGCTGGATGAAACACGTGCTGAATCCATAAAAGACACATTGAAAATGAAGGAAGTTGAGTTACTACCACCACCTACTAATGTAATTGAATCTATTCATTCACTCTTCATTAATTAAAGAAGATACATAATTGGTTGCCTTTTATTCTCACTTACAGCTGGGGTCATCATAATATACATCTCACTAAATGATATTCATACATTAAATGAAAAGTACTAAAGTCAGCACCTTTGCTACAGTTTCAGTAGTAATGTTAGTTTGTTTGCAATTGCAATGCTGCATTTGCATGAGAATTTATTACATTATCAGAATATGATGCAAAAAAATGCCGAAACATAATCATAACCTTAAGCCTAAATCATGTCTGTTAATACAAGGACAACTTCGTGTACCACTAAAGCAGCCAATATAATGCTCTGAACATGTTCTAATGAAATCATTTTTTTTCCACAATCAGTACTGACTAAAATGTATGTACGTTTAGAGAGAAACATTTTAAAGAAACTCCCATATTGAATTTGTAGACAATTGAATTTATAGCCACAGTAGATATATTGAAGTGATCATGCTTGCCTGTCTATCTACAGGTGTTTCCTACTTTTCAAGCTTTGGCTTTCTTAGTTTAATGAATTCAAATACTTACTTTATATTTGTTGCAGACGTAGACACTGTTTTTACTGAGTTAGAGCATTTCAAAAAGCATTGCAGCAGAGTTGCAAAAAATGCATTGCCAGTAACAGATGGACAAACAAGGAAGTACTGCAACATTTGTCCATGCTGAGAGTGGCAATATGGTTAATAATATTCATACATTAACCAACCTCAAAATTGTCTGTACAAATTGTTCCGACAAATTACCTTTGATCTAGCATTTACAAAGTTCACTATGACATAGTCAAAATTAGACTATTGCATAGCAATGTTTGAATGTTTAAACAAAAGTAGATATAAGCAGTAGGTTATTTTTATGGCAAATGTCAATAAAAAGCTAAATCAAAATATCAGAAAAAGAAAGCATCAAAGAAAGTTGAAGAGGGAAACCAAACCAATTTCTGATTCAATCTTTGCCATTATCACCACTAATAAGACAGTGTAATGACCTCATTAGTATTCATGTGTGTGTGTGTTGCTTATGATATTATTATTAATGTATTGGAGAGGCTGGGGGCTAGAGAGCCTAGCTCGTGTTGAGTAAAAAAATATTTACTTGAACCACTGTTGCCCCTACAAGAGATCTTTCTACCCTCTTCATTACTTTCAGCCAGTCAGGATACTAGACATATACCAAGGGAGGCGGACCAGCCCCATTACATTTGGAGGTCCCATCGAGACTTAGAGACGAGATTCAAGAGGATTACAACTTTAACTTGGCAGACATGCAGACGAGGATGAGATGAAAGTCTGGCTGGACGAGGCTTGTGCCTAGTGGAGTCTTCTAAAAGCAGGAATTGGTCGAATCACGGAGAAGGATGAGATAGCCGTGAAACTGGAGGAGGGTAACTGACAAACTGGGGTCGACAGAGGAAAGTCGAGAGTTTATAGCGCGACGGCCGAGGCCGGCAGAGTGCCGCAGAGGATGTCGGAGATCTCGAGGATCATCTAGCGGAGGCTCGTTGGGCGGCTTAAAGGAGTAGGAGATTGAACCTCTGAGCTCATGCTTATGAGGATAAGGGAGGATACAAGAGAGAAGATGACTCAGCGTCACATGAGCAGAGCTAGGGAGTCACTGGACTAATCTCATTCAATTGTTGAAGGAGAAGGGTGGGAGTCTACAGCAGCAGCTAGAGAGAAACCCACCCACTTCAAGTTCAGAAGACCTGACAAGAGAGGCGCAAGACACCAACCACGCAGTGTTTCATGGATGTGCTTGATTTTTGTCACGACACTCAACATCGACCAACAGCGATAAAAGCGAGTGAGATGTTGACCAAGTTCAGCAGTGAAGACACTGAAGATGAAGGAGCATTTTCGAGATGGCTGCGTAAGGTAGAGAGAGTAGCTGGGTTGTATAAGTGGAGCTGATGAGGGACAAGTAGTATAATTTGAGTGTTGTTGAAAGGGATAGCTGAGAAGCTGTAACGAGGTGTCTAGCATCTGGTATCGTCGTGTGATCGTTTCGAAGTGTGCTACGAGATCACTACGAAGCATCCAGAACACCACATAGTAGGGAAAAGCCCTTTTTCCCAAGGGGTGGGGCCGTCACATATTTTTTTGGCTAACAGCTATGAGGAGGAGACACACAGACTAATGAGTCCTGTTAACGAGTTCACCACGGACTGTGGAGAGTTTTTCGAGCAAAAAACAGAGCTTACAGTCAGAGACAAGGGAAGGGATGAGAGTTTCAATGCTGCATGTTGAACAGCGAGAGATTTTCGTTTATTCAAGTCGATTGCTAAAGTGGGCAAGAGAAGGTTCTGCCCTTCAGCAGATATCTTTTGCATGGGCAAACTTCTACAAATCGAGGACCATGGAGGAAGCAGTTCACATGCAGGTTGTCAAATGCATCAGCCTAAGGAGGCCTTGTGCACGAGTTTGGTGTGCATACCCCTTTGGCCTCTGCAATGCCCTCCCCATTCCAAAGGATTGATGCAACATATATGTATCTTGATTGGGTAGTTTTTGTAATTTTACATTGAATGATATTTTGTATTTTTTTCTAGGAAATTTGAAGACGCACCGGTTTGCATAGACAGGGAAGTATTTTGACGGCCGGGAGAGGTACAGTCTGAAGCTCACCCCCCCACAAAGTGTCCAGCGGCGTTGCCTGAAGTTGACGCATCTAGACACAATAGCTCCAGCAGAGGGGGTTCTTTCACAAATCATAAAAAAATAGGACTACCGTGAGGAATTCCCTATCCAACTTGTGTGAGGGCATACAGAGAGTGTTATGGACTTTGTAGCTACATACAGAAGGTGTCCCAGGTTTTTGCTGTGATCAGACTTCCCCACTATACATTACTCATTATGTAAGAATGTACCATTCAAATGAGTGAAGCCTGTCAAGATCAACGAAGCATTTCCAGCGACGAAGGAGCTCTTAACCTTACTCCCTGATATCAAGCCTACCCTGACTTTTAGCAAGTTCATCATACTTTCATACTGACGCCACGGGTAAGGTCCAGGAGCGGGGGGGGTACATGGAGCAATGCAGAGACGACGGTGCTATGCCTCCCATTTTGTGGGCGTATGCCGAGTCGGATTGTATCGCCCCAAGTATGGAAATCAATTGAGCTTGAGGTTTTAGGTGTGGTTTTGGGTACTGAGACATTTACAGAGCCTATCGCTGGGGACACAACACCTATTTTTTATACTGATACGGACTTGCCCATGAAGTTCATGGCTGTATGCCAAACCTACTAGTGGTAAAAACTGGCAAGATGGTCTCAAGTAGTGTCTGAGTATGATTAGAGATACGTTTATCGCCCCTGGGAGACAGAAAGCAAAACACCGGGGCATTGTCGTAAGATACCCTCTCCAGGTGGGGACCGATATTTGATTCATTGGATCACTGTTCAGTATTTGCTACTATTACAAATGGAAGGATATGTTGTTGAACTGCTAGCAGCAGAGAGAGGACACAGATTTGGAGCCTATCATCTTGTCTCTTGAGAAGGGAAAACCAAGAGGGATAACTTCGCCTGGTTGATAAGGTACTGTATCACTGTGGAACAATTGCATCGTTAGGAATCCCTTCGATTATGTGTGTTGAAGGTGGTGGACCGAAAGAGCTTGCTCAAGGACGCACACAGTGGTATCTTGTGGCTGGTCACTTCACACCTAGAGCCGTGTTTATAATACACTGAGATAAGCGGTATGGTGGAAAGGAATGTTAATCAGGCACCACCCCCCACAATGGGCACTGCTAGAGATGTCTGGCTCAACCTGTGCATCATATGGACGGAAGCTGTGAGAAAATGAATCCCCTACTCCGCTCCCACATCCAAGTAGGCGGGACTTTCCACAGAAGTGGGTGTAAGACATCATTGAATTAGGCCATTGACTGCTACATGGGAACAAGTATGTCATTGTGTTTTGGCCTACCCATCACCAAGTGATGCATGGAAAGGCATTTTCCTGCTGACGGAGGTCAGACCAGTGAAGACAATTGTCAATCTCACTTGCAATGAAATGATGGGGCATCGGAGACATTGAAGTTATCTGACAAACTCCAACCGAATCGTGGTAACAAAACCTTCTATCGGGAGTGATGAAGATGTCTAACTTCACTAACTGGAATTCATAAAATAAAAACATACGGCCAGTGCAACCCCAGACAGACGGAATTGGTTAGAGACACAGAACAAACTATCAGGGCTATGATTGCTAAGTATACGTCGCAATATGGAAGATAATTGGGACCGGAGTCATTTGCCCAGGTATTATTCGCTTATCGTAACTAAGTAGTCACGAAAGCACCAAGGGAGTCACCATTTTCTTCGTTGTATGCGGAGATGCCAGAATCGGCCAGAGACAGAGGCATCGCCGGACTACGAAAAGCGCCTACCTTACCATGGTAGATCTGGATGATTATAACACTGAGGGGTAATGACTAGTTTTGAACTGAAGCGTGGGAGGACAGCCGGGGACGTGTATTAGTAAAGCTCAAAGAGCAAGAAGAATTCATAGGGACAAAGTTCGCCAGAGTCAAAACCATTTGACCGGGACAGACGTAATGGTCTATATGCCCAGTCACGAAACCACCAGGAAAATGAGAACAAATCAGCTCGCCTGCACTTGGGACCATATCGTTTGCTAGAGACACATGCCCAATGGAGTAACTGTTAAACCTGTGGGACAAACTCAAGGATGCTCCCATCCAATTTAACCTAAATCGGTGTCATCTCTTGCCCAACAGAGCGCCAGATACAAGGTTGTTTGGGGAAAACGCACCAGTTCTCGTAAGTGAATTGACAAAATCTGCATTGTAAAAACAATTTTTATATTATGCATGCATTTGTTATATTACCTGTACATAATCGTACATATGGTATTATCATTTCTTTTTATGTATGTTGTTTTACTGAGTTAGGTGAAGTTGTGGTGCTTTTGATTTGAGTTATTGGTTTGCAGTGTTAGAGTTTTTGGGTATTCGTCCACCGTGGCGGCGCGCTTTCTTTGTGCAAAGACCTCATTAATATTCATGTGTGTATTGATTTATGGATATAGATTATTAATGTGTTGGAGAGTCAGGGCCAGAGAGTTTAACCTCGGTCTTGAGTAAAAAAATATTTACTTGAAACCACTCTTGCCCTACAACGAGATCCTTCTACCCTCTACATTACTTGGCAGTCAGACACTAGCCAAATATACCCTAGGGAGGCCGACCAGCCCCAGCAAGAAAACCACTCATTACAACACTTCAAGGGGGGGGGGGGCTAACATGTTGAATAAAAGTATATTTATGGATAATTTCATGTTACTCTTTTGGTTAGGTTGTGACACGCTAGGACATTTGTTTAAAAATTGTGCTGACGTTCCAATCGCCATTTCATCCTCGGGCTACCTCTGTAGGGAAAAAACCCATTGCGTAACGTGATTGGTGACCTACACATCTTCCTGTGCTTTGAAAACATTGGCGAGAATCAAACATTTACTTTAAAATTTTCGATAATTTTTAAATGCACCACTGCATGCAGCATACAGTACATTTACATAAAGCCCCTTCAATTATACTACATATACCAGTATAACACAACAGAAATATTATGCATTAAAAACAGACCTGCATTGCAATATAGAGTTGATCTTTAAGGCAAAGTCACAGGGTTGGTTTTCAAGGCGATTCTCCTCCTAACTCTATCTAAGGATATTACAAAAAACAACAGTAAATCATTTTCAAACTTATTTTTTTGCCTACATCTATGTACACATTGATTCTTGCAACTCTGGTATGTGATAATGTCCCAATCAAGGTTTTAGTACAGGAATTTTTTGTGGGGATGTGTGGTAAGGAAACAAGTAAGTCATAATGTTAACATTGCAGTGAGGTCACACACCCCTCTAAGGAGTCTGGGATATGCCTCATGGTGGCCTCCTATAGTTTTCCATGCTGTTAAGGTATTGTGGATTGTTTCTAATGCACAAAAATGATCTTAAAATCATTAGTGACTATACCTGTTGTCTACTGTGGATACGCTACTTAATACATACTTTAAGTTCTGGGGGAAGGGAATGCTATGAACATTCCCCCTGTGTATCAAACATCTTCCAATCATGATACCTCTTCTCTCAACATCCAAACAATTTTCGTATGTTTGTAACCAAGGAGTCCTAACATAATGTTTGTGGGTCCATGTGGGATCTATACATACAGTTGGTCCATATTCATTATCAACTTATGGTACATTGGCTATGCAAATTTTGAAAGTTTTGAATGAAGTAAACTCAAATAAGTAAACACATGCACATTTACATTAATTTCTTGTTTACGTGGAGTGCATAAAATGGATGGGGGACTGGTCAAGGCTTGAATGTCACTGGAACATCCATCATTTTAAAAACAGATACTGCTTCAAAATCACATAAGCAACAAGCAAAAGTATAAAATTGGGACCAAGTAGACATTCTATGTGGAAAACAATCTTATGTCTGCTAGGCATATGCTTTCGGGTATACAGAAAAGTTAGCTTTATGGAACATGTCTAACTACTGCTCTAGTTTTTTGCTGGCAAAAGTAATGCAATATATAAAACATTGTAAGTTGGAAATAGAAAAGAAAACATTTTGTTAATTTATAAATGTTCTAATTTGTTTGAGTTTACCTCCTAATGATACTTACTAAATTAAAGAAA
>NW_024536534.1:0-7906 GCF_016097555.1 Gigantopelta aegis | reverse complement strand
TATGATTTTTGGTGAGGTTTATATAGAAAAGAGGGACTTTAGGCTTTTGGTGGGGGGAAAACATAAAGAGGAAAAAAAAAGTTGCAGTTTTCTTTTGTCTTTTTTTTAAACTTGTTTTTTTCTTTTGTTTGGGGCGGTTGGTCGGAGGGAGAGTATTCTATCCACTACTCCTACCTTCATTCTGAGCTTCTCTATTCACATTACATCGGGACCTCCACATTACAACCAGTATTTAATATACCTTACCTTTCATGATTCGACCACCAGCCTCCACTCGATCTTTGCATCGTTTTGTGGTACCAATCGCTCAACCGACTGCGCTACAGCAGAAGATGCTCTGAGCTCAATAGAGGTGTCCACTTGTTTTGGTATGATGTAACTTATACGTAATTACACATCTGTGCTCCGTGCACAACGTGCAACGCAACCTAGTGAACACAATTACATATAATTTCTTAATAAACCACGTGGGTACTGATAGCAAATTACACAATAAATATAGTTATAAAACCATAATTGTGTCTCCCCAGACTTTCTTTTACGCTTGCTAAACGAGCCGGACATAACAAATGACACATAAAATAGTCCGATACGAGTCTTCTTTCACGTTTTTTAGCGGACAGGAATCAACAAATTGCAGCATTAACACAGAAACTAAGGCAGGAAACCTGTCCTCTCCCAAGCCTTGTTATGTTTTCAACCATGTTTAGAAGCATATGAAATGTACCCAAAAACAAACGTAACTAACCTACCTCCTTGTCTTTTCTCAGCCTCTTGGTTATGTTTACAATGGCAGAGCATAGCAAATTACACAATGAAAACAGTTATAAGACTAAAGATAATTCTCTCTCTCCAGCCTTTTTTTTTTTTTTTTTTTCGCTTGACATGGCGTGACATAACCAATGACCCAATAAAACAGTCCGCTAGTCCTCGTATACTTTGTCTCCCCAGCCTTCCTACGTTTTTAGGGTTAGTATCAACCTCTCTTTAACCCCCGGTTCCCATCTATTCTACCACCTTACTAGCTGATTAAAGGTCGAGAAATTGTTAACAAGTTCCAAAAGTAAAACATGATTTTACCCCACTTCCATGTCTGCTCCTTTAGCCTTAGTTCGGTTTTAATGTCCCAAATTATGCACAAAAAGTAAAATTTTTGGTGAGGTTTATATGACAAGAGAGGAATTTAGGCTTTTGTTTGGGTGGAAAACATAAAGAAAAAACGTTGCAGTTTTTGCTTTTGTCTTTATTTTTAAACTTTTTTTTCTTTCTTTTTGTTTGTGGGCGGGGGACGTCGAGGTGTAGTACTTCGATCCACTAGCTCCTACCTTCATTCGTGGGCTTTCCTATTCACTTTACATATGGGACATTCCACATTCCAAACAATTAGTTTAATATAACTTACCTTTCACTGGATTCGAACCACCCGCCTCCAGCTCGATCTCTTTGCACTACGTTTGTACCAATCGCTACACTGACTGCGCTAAACAGACGAGAATGCTTGAGACCGTTCAAATAGATTGTAGTCCAACTTTGTATGTGGATGATGTGACCGTTATACTAAATTACACATGGTGAACGCGTGCACAACGTGCAACGCAACCTAGACACACTAATAAACTATAGATAATCTAATAACACACGCTGGTACACTGACTCGCAATTACCCAAATAAATATTATAAAAAAAAACCAAAGTAATTGTGTCTCCTCCGACTTTGCTCTTTTCGCCTTGAAGCGGCGGGGACCTAACAAATTGACACAATAAAAACAGTCTCTATAAACGGTGTTCTTTCACGTTTTAATAGAGGACGGAAGCAACAAATTTGACACTGAGTAAAACCAGACAACTCGTCAGAAGACGACCTGTTTCTCCCCAAGCCTGGTTATGTTTTCACGGTGTTAGAAGCATTGAATTGTACCCCCAAAAAAAACGTAACTAACCTACCGTCCTTGTCCTTTTTCTCAGCTTTGTTACGTTGTAAAAGGGCAGATCATAGGAAAATTACACAATTACAACAGTGTCATAAGACCAGATAATTCTCTCTCTCCAGCCTTTTTTCGCATTGACATTTCGCTTGACATGGCGTTACATAACAACTGACACAATAAAACAGTCGCGAGTCGCGATACATTTGTCTCCCCAGCCTTCCCTACATCTTTAAGCGGTTCGTATCAACATCTCTTTAACCCCGTTCCCTGTTTTCTCTAAAAACCCAGCCTTACTTTTAAAGGGTCGAGAATTGTAATCAAGTTCCAAATAAAAACATTGATGTAACCCTACTCCATGTCTCTCGCATATAAAGCCTTAGTTCGTTTTTAAGTGTAACAAATTATGCCCAAAAAGTATACATTTTTTAGCCTAGGACAAATTTTCTAGTAGAAAAAGGGGAATGGTTATGCTTTTTGCGGGGGGAAAACATAAGAAAAAAAAGTTGCAGTTTTTCTTTTGTCTTTTTTTTAAACTCCGTGTGTATGTTTTCTTTTTTGTTTGTGGGGCGGGGGTCGGAGGGGAGTACTCTATCCCCTACTCCTACTTTCATTCTGAGCTTCCCTATTCACATTACATATGGGATATCCACATTACAAACAATTATTAAAATATAACTTACAAGGGGCAGGCCTTTCACTGGATTCGAACCACCAGGCCTCCAGCCTCGATCTTTTGCCATACGTTTGTGCCCAATCGCTCAACTGACTCTGCGACTACAGCCGAGAAGTAAGTGCTTGAGAACGTTCAAATAGAGGTAGTCAGCTTGTTTTGGAATGATTGGAACGTTTATACTTAGATACACATTGTGAACGTGCACAACGTGCAATGCAACCTAGTAACACAAGCAAAATATAGATTTCTAATAAACAACGTGGTACTGATCGCAAATTACACAATAAAATAGTTATAAAACCAAATATTGTGTCCTCCCAGACTTTCTTTCGCGTGAAACGGCGGGAACATAACAAATGACACAAGAAGCAGTCACTATATAACGGTGACTTCCTTCCACAGTTTTTAGAGGACCAGTAAGCAACAAATTGCACATTAAAACCGACAACTAATGCAGAAACCTGTCTCTCCCCAAGCCTTTGTTATGTTTTCACCGGTTTAGTAAGCATTGAATGGACTACAAAAAACATGTAACTAACCTACCTCCTTGTCTTTTCTTCAGCTTTGTTACGTTTAAAAAGGCAGAGCATCGCATTAGACAATAAAACAGTTATAGAGACCCATTATATTCCTCTCTCTCCAGCATTTTTTTTTTCGCTTGACATTGCGTGACGATAACAAATGACACAATAAAAACGTCGCTAGTCTCGATACATTTTGTCCTCCAGCCTTCTACGTTTTAAGGGTTAGTAAATCAACCTCTCTTTAACAAAGGTTCCCTGTTTCTATGCCCCGCTCCAAGACCTTTACCTTTAAAGGGTCGAGAGATTGTAACAAGTTCCAAAATAAAACAGTGATTAACCCTACTCCATGGCTCTCTCCTTAGCCTTAGTTCGGTTTAAAGTGTACAAATATGCACAAAAAGTAATGGATTTTTGGTGAGGTTTATATAGAAAAGAGGGGACTTTATGGCCTTACTGTGGGGGGAAAACATTAAAGAAAAAAAGTTTCAGTTTTTCTTTTGGTCTTTTTTTAAAAACTTTTTTTTCTTTTTGTTTTGGGCGGCGGGGGATCGTAGGGGATACCTATCTACACACTACTCCTACTTTCATTCTGAGCTTCCTATTCACATTACATATTGGAACATCCACATTACAAACAATTATTTTAAATATAACTTACCTTTTCACTGGGGATTCGAACCACCATCCTCCAGCTCGATCTGTTTGCATCCTTTTGTACCAATCGCTCAACCGACATAGCGCTACGAGCGAGAAGATTCTGCTTGAGACGTTCAAATAGAGGTAGTCACTGAATTGGATTGGATGATGGAACGTTATACGTAATACACATTGTGAACGTGGCACAACGTGCAAAAAAAACATGCAACCTAGGAGAACACAGAGTAAAATATAAGATTTTTAATAAACCACGTGGTACTGGGTAGAGCAAATTACACAATAAAATGTTATAAAACCAATAATTGTGTCTCCCCACAGACTTTTTGGTTTCCCTTGAAACGGCGGGACATAACAAATACACAATAAAGCAGTCTCTATACGGTGTCTTCTTTCACGTTTTTAGAGGACAGGAAGCAAAACAAATTGCACATTAAAAACAGAAACTAAGGCAGAAACCTGTACTCTCTCCCAGCCCTTGTTTAATGTTTTTCACGGTTTAGAGCCACAGGTTGAATTGTGTACAAAAAAACCCTTAACTAACCTACCTCCTTGTGCTCTTTCTCCAGCTTTTGTTACTTTTTAAAGATAGGCAGAGCATAGCAAATTAGACAATAAAAACAGTGTATAAGACCAGATAATTCTCATCTCTCCAGGCCTTTTTTTTTTCGCTTGACATGGCGTGCATAACAAAGGACACAATAAACAGTCAGCTAGTCTCGATACATTTGTCTCCCAGCCTTCCTACGCTGTTAAGGGTTTAGTATCAACCTCTCTTTAAATTAAACCCGGTTCCCTGTTTCTACCCAGCCTCACTTTTAAAGGTCGAGAGTTGGTAACGCGTTCCAAAATAAAAACAGTGATTAACCCCTACTCCATGTCGCTCCTTAGCCTTAGTTCGTTTTAATTGTACAAATTATGCACAAAAAGTATGATTTTTGGTGAGGTTTAAGTCACTAGAAAAGAGGGACTTTAGTGTTTTGTGGGGGAAACATAAAGAAAAAAAGTTTCAGTTTTTCTTGTTGTCTTTTTGATGTAAAACTTTTTTTTTCTTTTTGTTTGTGTGGCGCGGGGTCCGAGGGGGGTATTCTATCCCACTACTCCTACCTTCATTCTGAGCTTCCTATTCACATTACATAGGGAGATCCACATTACAAACAGATTAGGTTGTAAAAGGTAGGGGTAACTTACCTTTCACTGGATTCGAACCAGCCACCTCCAGCTCGTCTTTGCATCGTTGTACCAATCGCTCAAATCGACTGCGCTACGCGAGAATATGCTTGAGACGTTCAAATAGAGGTAGTCACTTGTTTTTGGATTGATGAACCGTTATAAACTTAAGTACACATTGTCAACTGTGTGCACACGTGCAACGCAACCTAGGAACAGGCCAATAAAATATAGATTTTTAATAAAAACCACGTGGTACTGATAGCAAATTACACAATAAAAGTAGTTATAAAACCCAAATACTTGTGTGTCTCCCACAGACGTTGTGTAATCGCTGGAAACGGCGGGACATAACAAATTGGACACAGATAAAGCAGTCACTATAACGGTCTTCTTTTCTTACTGTTTTAGAGAGACAGGAAGCAACACAATGTGACACATTAAAACAGAAACTAAGGCAAAAACCTGTCCTCTCCGGCCAAGGCCTTGTTATGTTTTCCACGGTTTAGAAGCATTGACATTGTACAAAAAAAACCGTAAGCGGTAAGGGGAACCTCGCTCCTTTTTCTTTTCAGTCAGGCTTTGTTACGTTTGTAAAGGAATGGCAGAGGCGCATAGCAAATTACACAATAAATACAGTTATAAGACCCAGATAATTACTCTCTCTCTCCAGCTTTTTTTTTTTTTCGCAAACCGCTGACATGGCGTGACTACTAACACAATGACACAAAATCCAAAGAAGTCGGCTATTCTCGATACATTTGTCTCCCTCGGCGCCAGTCCTTCCTACGTTTTAAGGGTTAGTATCAACCCTCTCTTTAAATACCCGGTTCCCTGTTTCTTTCTACCGCCAGCCGATCTTTTTCAAATGGGTCGAGAATTGTAACAAGTTCGCAAAAGTAAAGACAGTGGATTACCCTAGTGGGGCTCCATGTCTCGGTCCTTAGACCTTATTCGGTTTTAAGGGTACAAATTATGCAACAAAAAGTATGATTTTTGGTGAGGTTATATAGGGTATGAAAAGAAGGGACTATTGTGAGGCTTTTGTTTGGGGGAAAAACAATAAGAGAAAACGTTGCAGGGTTTTCTTTTGTCTTTTTTTTAAACTTGTTTTTTTTGTTTCTTTTTGGTTGGGGGCACACCGGGTGCGTCAGGTGCGGAGGGGGTACTCTATCCCACACTGACTGGGGTACCGGGGGAAAACTTTACATTCTGAGCTTCGCTATTCACATTACATATGTAGACTCCAGAAAAAAAAAAAAAAAAAAAAAAAAAAAGGGGCATTACAACACAATTAGGAAGGAAGGTTTAAAGCATAACTGGGGGGGGGGCGTACCTGGTCATCACTGGATCGAACCACCCCCTCCAGCTCGGACCGCTGGCGCTCGTCTTTGCATCGTTTTGTACCCAGCGCGGTCACAGGGCCGACGCCTGCGCTACAGCGAGAAGATGGCTTGAGACGGATTCAAATAGAGGTAGTCACGTGTTTTTTGGATGATGGAACGTTATACGTAATACACGATTGTGAACGTGCAGCAACGTGCAACGCAACCTAGGAACACAATGAAAATATAGATTGTGTATTAAAGTTAACCACGTGGGGTACTGGGATAAGCGACAATTACACAAGTAAAACTAGTTAAAAACCCCCCAAAAAAAAATTGTTGGGTGCCTCTCCGCCGGGCAGGACTTTGTTTCCCTTGAACGCTTGAAAAAAAACGGACTATAACAATATGAAAAAAAACAATAAAGGCAGGGGTCTCTAGTTGAGAAACAAAAGGTCTGCTTCCCTTGTGCACGTTTTTAGAGGACAGGTAAGCAACACATTGGGAAACATTCAAACACAGAAACTAAGGCAGAAACCTGTCTCGTCTCGTGCGGCACGTTGTTAAAGCCGTTGTGTTAGTGTTTTCCACGGTGGTTAGTGAAGCATTGAATTGTACAAAAAAGTGGGGGCCCACCAATTTTGTTATTAAAACAGAAGCAAGGGCAGAACCGCGGGTGATCATTGTTGGCATTTTTCTCAGCTTTGTTACAGCGTTTAAAAGGGCAGAGCATAGCTAAATTACACAATAAAAACAGTTCATAAACGGGGCCAGATAATTCTGTTGGTACTCTCCAAGCCTTCGAGGTTTTTTTTTTTTTGTTTCCCGCTTTTGAACATGGCGTGACATAATAACAACTGACACAAATAAAACTAGTCGCTATGATCTAGTCTCTTAACGTTTATCCCGGCCGAGCCTTTCTCTAATTTCCATACGTTTTAAGGGTTAAGTATCGAGGGCTCCATCTTTAAACCCAGTTCCCTAGGTGGTTCTAAGGAAATCATGGGCCAACAGCCTTAGTTTTTAAAGGTCGAGGAGATTGTGGACGGCGTTCGCCAAAATAAAACAGTGATTAACCCTACTTTCCATGTCTCTCCTTAGGCCTTATATCGTTTTAAAAAGTGTACAAATTATGCACAAAGCAGAGTATGATTTTTGGTGAGGTTTATATAGAAAAGAGGGTGGACTTTAGGCTTTGTGGGGGGAAAACTATAAAGAGAAAAACGTTGCAGTTTTTCTTTTGTCCTTTTTTTTAACTCTTTTTTTCGTGTTTGTATTGGGGCGGGGGTCGGAGGGGGTATCTCTATCCACTACTCCTACTTTCATTCTGAGCTTCTCTATTCACATTACATATGTGTTACATCCGACATTACAAACAATTATTTAAATTATAACTTATCGGCTTTCAACTGGATTCAGATACCACGTTGCAGCCTGCTCCGCTCGATCTTTGGCATCGTTTGGACCAGATCGCTCATCAAGTACCGACTGCGCTAACATGCGAGAAGATGCTTGATAGGATCGTTCAGAATATAGGTAGTCACTTGTTTTGTGATGCTGGTAACGTTATACTAATTACACATTGTGAACGTGGCAGCAACGTGTCAATGCAACTTAGGAACACAATAAAAT
>NW_024536533.1:0-8995 GCF_016097555.1 Gigantopelta aegis | reverse complement strand
CAATCATCAGGTCGAGTGTCCTCTAGCTGTGTTTGTATGTTGTAAGAGGTAATACTTCAATCATCAGGTCGAGTGTCCTCTAGCTGTGTTTGTATGTTGTAAGAGGTAATACTTCAATCATCAGGTCGAGTGTCCTCTAGCTGTGTTTGTATGTTGTAAGAGGTAATACTTCAATCATCAGGTCGAGTGTCCTCTAGCTGTGTTTGTATGTTGTAAGAGGTAATACTTCAATCATCAGGTCGAGTGTCCTCTAGCTGTGTTTGTATGTTGTAAGAGGTAATACTTCAATCATCAGGTCGAGTGTCCTCTAGCTGTGTTTGTATGTTGTAAGAGGTCGAGTGTCCTCTAGCTGTGTTTGTATGTTGTACTTCAATCATCAGGTCGAGTGTCCTCTAGCTGTGTTTGTATGTTGTAAGAGGTAATACTTCAATCATCAGGTCGAGTGTCCTCTAGCTGTGTTTGTATGTTGTAAGAGGTAATACTTCAATCATCAGGTCGAGTGTCCTCTAGCTGTGTTTGTATGTTGTAAGAGGTAATACTTCAATCATCAGGTCGAGTGTCCTCTAGCTGTGTTTGTATGTTGTAAGAGGTAATACTTCAATCATCAGGTCGAGTGTCCTCTAGCTGTGTTTGTATGTTGTAAGAGGTAATACTTCAATCATCAGGTCGAGTGTCCTCTAGCTGTGTTTGTATGTTGTAAGAGGTAATACTTTCATCAGGTCGAGTGTCCTCTAGCTGTGTTTGTATGTTGTAAGAGGTAATACTTCAATCATCAGGTCGAGTGTCCTCTAGCTGTGTTTGTATGTTGTAAGAGGTAATACTTCAATCATCAGGTCGAGTGTCCTCTAGCTGTGTTTGTATGTTGTAAGAGGTAATACTTCAATCATCAGGTCGAGTGTCCTCTAGCTGTGTTTGTATGTTGTAAGAGGTAATACTTCAATCATCAGGTCGAGTGTCCTCTAGCTGTGTTTGTATGTTGTAAGAGGTAATACTTCAATCATCAGGTCGAGTGTCCTCTAGCTGTGTTTGTATGTTGTAAGAGGTAATACTTCAATCATCAGGTCGAGTGTCCTCTAGCTGTGTTCTGTATGTTGTAAGAGGTAAGAGGTAATACTTCAATCATCAGGTCGAGTGTCCTCTAGCTGTGTTTGTATGTTGTAAGAGGTAATACTTCAATCATCAGGTCGAGTGTCCTCTAGCTGTGTTTGTATGTTGTAAGAGGTAATACTTCAATCATCAGGTCGAGTGTCCTCTAGCTGTGTTTGTATGTTGTAAGAGGTAATACTTCAATCATCAGGTCGAGTGTCCTCTAGCTGTGTTTGTATGTTGTAAGAGGTAATACTTCAATCATCAGGTCGAGTGTCCTCTAGCTGTGTTTGTATGTTGTAAGAGGTAATACTTCAATCATCAGGTCGAGTGTCCTCTAGCTGTGTTTGTATGTTGTAAGAGGTAATACTTCAATCATCAGGTCGAGTGTCCTCTAGCTGTGTTTGTATGTTAATAAAAATAGCAGGTGAAAATTCAATTATAAGTGGCCATTAAACATGATGCGGAAAAAACCCTGATGGTGAATAATTAATGTTTAGGTCCTTTTATGTGGGTTGAGTGACAAGGGTACTGGTTAGGGTCCCCCAGAACATTTCAATACCATGTTATTATATTCAGAGATGCATTTTCAGTCATGTTTCAAGATTTAAGAGTCATGAATAAATTTCCATTACAGTTTTGTTTTATGACCTATCAACTTAAAAAAATATTATATGGCGTCAGACATATGGTTGAGGACCACACAGATATTAAGGGAGGAAACCCGCTGTCGCCACTTCATAGGCTACTCTTTTCAATTACATACCACAGCCTTTGATGTACCAGTCATGGTGCACTGACTGGAGCGAGAAAAAAAACTACCACTTCCATTGTTAGTGTAAGCAGTGATATCCCTAACACAATTAAAAGTTTCAAATATTTTATTAGGAATTTCGGAATAAACAAATGACAGAAAATAAAAATCATCAGTTACTATCAATTAAATCTGCAATTGAGGTCAAAATATATGATGAGAGTCAGTGGACACAAAAGACAGTATAACCATTCTGATAAATTTGGTGCCATATAAGTGGGTTTTTTCAATCGGAGATTGCCGAAACAAAAATAAAATATTTTTATTGCTCAAATAATATATGATTTTTATTATTTATTATTCAGCAGACAAATGGATACTGGTATGGGACACAAGTCACACAATTAATAGAGGCTGTTTAAAATACTATTAAATTACGTAACTTACCTGCCGTAAGCTACTGAATTTTTCGTCAGTTGCATTTTCGTACACCCTGCGGCTCATTTCCTTTGATAGATATTTTAAAGTGTATGAAAAAAATGTGCTGGGTGCTGTAAGATATAGCAGGATGTGGAAAAATAAAGAGGGGCCCAGATAAATGGGGGTATGGGGTAGTGCTGCAACGATAAACAGGTATACCGGTATAGTGCTGCAACGATAAACAGGTATACCGGTATAGTGCTGCAACGATAAACAGGTATACCGGTATAGTGCTGCAGCGATAAACAGGTATACCGGTATAGTGCTGCAGCGATAAACAGGTATACCGGTATAGTGCTGCAGCGATAAACAGGTATACCGGTATAGTGCTGCAGCGATAAACAGGTATACCGGTATAGTGCTGCAACGATAAACAGGTATACCGGTATAGTGCTGCAACGATAAACAGCTATACCGGTATAGTGCTGCAACGATAAACAGGTATACCGGTATAGTGCTGCAACGATAAACAGGTATACCGGTATAGTGCTGCAACGATAAACAGGTATACCGGTATAGCGCCATAATTGATCAGCACGATACGAACCGCGGTGCAGTTTTGCGTATCGCGATTTTTACACGCTATTTATTCCTTGTATCTTATTTGACTTGAAATAGGCAAACAAACAAAGAAACAAGAACCCCATCATTTTATTGATTGGTGATGACAGGAAATGTAACAATCACATCAAGCGTAGTACGTCGGCTAACTTGAAGTGATAGGTCAGTTATACTTGGTTATAACATCTACACAAAACGTGTTAAAAGTCCAATAAAAATAATCACTTAAATGAATGCTAAAGCAAGGCTTTTGGACTGGTGTGCATATTCAACGATACATAATGCACATTATTGCTTAATATCAACAAGTATAATCGTATAGTTAATTAATAAAACGGTTAAATGTGACGGCTATTATATATATAACGGGTGCAGCCATTTTGTACCATCCCAGTGAATATGCCCTCTGGCGAGCTGGTGGTTACGTAATACCTAACGTGGCACGTCAGGAATTAGTCTTCGAACTGAAGAAACAAAACATATCTGATTTTTGCGGATGCATCGCTATGTTCTGTAATAATATTCATCCCAGTAACACAGTAACGTGTATATGTGGTTTATTTTTCAACACAAAATAAACCACCATTGTCAAAGTGTTGAAATAACTGTATTATATTTTGTATATAAATTAACCCACGTACTGAAATAATAGTCGGAGTGTTTTCTTGCTTAATTGGTCTTTTCTTTCTGTGGCCTGTACCTGTGGTTCTTAATTGGCAGTACCGGTGTATATTTAGACGGTCCCGAGACACTGTGTCTAGACACACTAAAAAGACGTGCCTCTTTTATGAAGATCACATGGTATTGTGTGATAATCTCAAATCGTAATGGACTTTACCAGCTTTATTACTGTAAGTAATTCTGTAAAACCCTTGATTAAGTAGACTTTCCCATCTAAAATCACAAAACTGACTAATTACGTAGTCCCAGAGAAAAGAAAATTATCACTTGGGTATCGTGAGTGGTCGTTTTCGCGAACATATCCTACCAATAGGCCTAATAATATGCATTTTTTCTTTGGATTTAAAAAAAAATAAAAATACTGTAACTCCATTTCATTATATTGATGCAAATTGAAATATATTTAGTTAAATAGTTTATTATACTATCAAGTCATTTATGTTGTTTTACAAGTCAGGTTGATGAAAGCGAAGCGCCTTGTCGTAAATTAGAGCATTTGTTTACACTGTGCATAATAGAGAAGTTGGACCTGAGCTGACGTCACTTCGCCCCAAGCTATACCACCGGACGTCACAAAAACAAAACAAAATGTCTGCCCCCAGTTAGCAGGAATAATCACATTTTTTTATTATTTCTAAAATTACGCGTTTTTCATTTGTTAAAGTGTCAGTATGTCTTGGTGATCCGGGTATGCATCTTTCCAACACATAAGGCTCTTGTTGGAGTTTAGTCTACCTTTAAAGATAATTACAACTAAATGTTTTGTTACTTACACATTATTATTCATTGTTCATTTACGTTGGAATACAGCTATGGCTATCATCTTCAAAGAAATAACCAACAAGTGAGAATCGCACTTCGCTGTTTTTCACTGAATTCGGAATACTTCGGCCAATCGTTCAAAACACCTCGGCCAATAACCTCTGGTTCGGTCGATCTGCCGAAATATTGAGACTCAATACATACATTTCTGTGTCAAGCGAGCAGCAACAGAAAAGCCCAATAGTAAGGATTTCCGAATGTGACAATTTATAAATAGTTTGACACTGTAACACTGGTGTTCTAATAGACTAGTATTGTGTTAAAAAATAAAAATGACCAAGAAAAACATAATGCTACTAATAAATGTCGTGGTTTATATAATTATTTAGGTCTATGATGGAATCAATATTACAAATATTTCAATTTATATACTTAGTATTACTTATTTAACTCAAACCGGCCATGGTGGTATTGTGGTTAGGCCATCGGTCTACAGGCTGGTAGGTACTGGGTCCGCATCCCAGTCGAGGCATGGGATTTTTAATCCAGACACCAACTCCAAACCCTGAGTGAGTGCTCCGCAAGGCTCAATGTGTAGGTGTAAACCTCTTGTACCGACCAGTGATCCATAACTAGTTCAACAAAGGTCATGGTTTGTGCTATCCTGCCTGTGGGAAGCGCAAATAAAAGATCCCTTGCTGCCTGTCATAAAAGAGTAGCCTATGTGGCAACAGCGGGTTTCCTCTAAAAAACAGTGTCAGAATGACCATATGTTTGATGTCCAATAGCCGATGATAAGATAAAAAATCATGTGCTCTAGTGGCATCGTTAAATAAAACAAACTTTTTTTTATTTATCTCAAACTAGCTATGTTAAGTTTTATGCATGAAAAAAGCGTGCAACAATTATTTAGCAACTGACCATCAAAGAAATGCTGATGTGTTTGATGTTTATGATGATGTGTTTAGCCTGACAGCTGAAACTAATAAAGATCATTAAAAAGTTTATGCCTTCTGCTTTCATTAAAAAAAAAAAAACCCATAAATATTAAATTTAAATTATATCAACTATATTGCAATACGGTTTCATATCGCAATATATCGCAATACGGTTTTGACCGTATCGTTGCACCCTAGTATGGGTGTGGGTGTGTGGTAGCAAAACACAATAGGGCATCCCGTCCTGTCCCACAAAAAATGGAACAGCAAGAACACTGACAACATTAATGAAATTCACAATTTTAATAAATCGTCTAATGATATGAAGACTATATTCAGTTATAAATAACATTTATGGCAGTAGAGAAGAAGATTGTTTAAACATGGCTTTTTGACAAACGGTGGGCTGTACTCAATGAAAGATCGAGAAGCACTGTTTATTGGAAGTTCGATATCTGGCGACAACTGATTTGAAAGTTGGCGATAAATCGCCGGGTGCCACCTATTAATGACACAGGCTGACTAACTTTCCGGAATTTTCTGCAAAATTGATGTCAAATATCCGGAATGTTTTTTAATTCACTCGAATTGTTTTTTTAAGCAACTAATTCTTATTACATTCCACATTCTAAGAATTAAATATCTTTATCACTCATTTCAACCTGAGCTCCGTTTTGTCTAGTTTTGTGTATTATCAAGGCCGCGGGCATGTCTATTGTTAACAGCCGACCAATGAAAATGTCGAGTAAACTGAAGCCATATATGAAAATTTTCTTTCTTATTTTTTATACTAGAATAGTTTATATTTTAAGATATTTTAAATATCATAGATGTATGTTTCTGCGGGTCAGGCATCGGTTCTATGGCGATGTATGCAGTTTTGCCACCGTGGATGAGAACATGAATATACAACAGAAGAATGCTACGATCGTACAAAAAAACAAAAAACAAAAAAAAACCCGAACTAACAATTGTCTTCTTTCCATTGGCTTTCGCATGCAACATTTGACTAAATAATATTTGGCCACCACTAATACACCTACCGATATTATTTTAGTCAAGTAAGTTAAATAATCACAGAATTTTTTTTTGTGTGCACTGGCTCCCCAAGAGTGTTACTGTAATATACTCTTCAAAAAAAGAAACGCAAAAGGGTACAAATGGGTTATAACTCCGATTTTATGTTTCCTACCGGTTCATGCTTTGTGAATATAAGGTCATTGCATGTCCCAAGCACATTCCCACGGTTACATTCGATAAAACGCAGCTACTGGTTCCAAAGTTCCAAAATGTGAATATTCGCAAAAACGCAGCCACGTGCAAACCACGTCACCACTGCACGTGCGTTGTCTGCACATGCAACATGAACACCGACAGTATAAAAGTGCAGGGTGTTCGCTGGCCTGGCCTCTGTATCTGGCCGACAGTTGACAATCCAGGACATGCCACGTCTCAGTGAACCGCAGAGAAACAATGCCATCGGCCGACTAGATGCAGGCGAATCCAGAACGGCCGTTGCCAGGGCATTCCATGTGTCCCCAAGCACCATCTCCAGACTGTGGGACCATTACCAGCAACATGGATCAACACGTGACCTCCCTAGATCCGGTCGACCACGGGTCACTACCCCCGGGCAGGACCGCTACATCTGGGTACGCCACCTTCGGGAACGATTGACTACTGCCACCTCCACAGCCGCAGCAATACCAGGTTTGTGCAGGATATCCGACCAGACCGTACGGAACCGCCTACGTGAGGTAGGAATTCGTGCCAGATGTCCAGTTCGAGGTGTCATCTTAACACCACAACACCGTCGACTCCGACTGCAGTGGTGCCAGATTCATCGACAATGGCCTCAACTGCGATGGAGACAGGTGTGGTTCAGTGACGAGTCCCGATTTCTGCTCCGACGTCATGATGGAAGATGTCGCGTGTATAGACGTCGTGGTGAACGTTATGCGGCAAACTGCGTGCAGGAAGTGGACAGATTCGGCGGGGGTAGTGTCATGGTGTGGGCAGCCATCTCACACACTGGCAGAACTGACCTGGTCCACGTGCAGGGCAACCTGAATGCATAGGGCTACATTGACCAGATCCTCCGGCCACACATCGTTCCAGTTATGGCCAATGCCAACGCAGTGTTCCAACATGACAACGCCAGGCCTCACACAGCACGTCTCACAACGGCTTTCCTACAGAACAACAACATTAATGTCCTTCCTTGGCCATCGATATCACCGGATTTGAACCCAATTGAGCATCTATGGGACGAGTTGGACCAACGCCTCCGACAGCGACAACCACAGCCCCAGACCCTGCCCGAGCTGGCAGCAGCCTTGCAGGCCGAGTGGGCCACCATCCCCCGGGACGTCATCCGTACTCTGGTTGCTTCAATGGGCAGGCGGTGCCAGGCAGTTGTCAACACACGCGGAGGCCACACCCGGTATTGACTCCAGATGACCTTGACCTTGGTCGTGTGTCCTATCACTTACTCACAATGGACTAGAGTGAATTGTGAACAATCCTGCAACATTTGGTAATTATCGGACTCACCATTCAATAATTAAAAGAATTCTCCAAATGTTACGACAATGTGGTTTTGCGTTTCTTCTTTTGAAGAGTATAGTAATGTAAGCGTAATGCAAAATGGCAGCCAGTCTTAATGTGGGTAATAGATGTTTCGTCCCCGAACCAGTTCGCCACAAATCAGTTCGACCCCATTACATGCATATGGTGAAATAGTTCATATGTGGCAATGTACCTACATAAAATAACATTGGTCCCAAGTTTGTTTGTCACTTTATTGCTAATCTGTAGGTGGGAGTTTTAAACTGTAATAGAATATTTGCTAATAAAGTGGGGTTTTGTGTGTTTGAACTTGTTGATGATTTTTGGTGTAGGTGGGGTGTGTGTCTTTTTATGAGGAAGTTCCAATTCACATATAAATAATGATATACTCATTTGTATTATCATTTTGCAAATCTTTTTCGCACTGTTTAAAATTACTTTTATGAAAATGAAATTATTGTTTTCAAAAGGGCGTTCACGCGCATAAAAATGAAAATATCAGAAAATTCCGGAAAAATATTTCTATTAGGTTGGTCGCCATGATGACACCTCTGTATAATGTACTGAAGATACATTTTCTCTGTTAATCATAGTTGAAATATGGGATGTACCCTAGTGGTAGTCTTGTTAATCATAGTTAAAACATGGGATGTACCCCAGTGGTAGTCTTGTTAATCATAGTTAAAACATAGGATGTACCTCAGTGGTAGTCTTGTTAATCATAGTTAAAACATAGGATGTACCTCAGTGGTAGTCGTGTTAATCATAGTTAAAACATGGGATGTACCTCAGTGGTAGTCTTGTTAATCATAGTTAAAACATGGGATGTACCTCAGTGGTAGTCTTGTTAATCATAGTTGAAATATGGGATGTACCTCAGTGGTAGTCTTGTTAATCATAGTTGAAATATGGGATGTACCCCAGTGGTAGTCTTGTTAATCATAGTTAAAACATGGGATGTACCTCAGTGGTAGTCTTGTTAATCATAGTTAAAACATGGGATGTACCTCAGTGGTAGTCATGTTAATCATAGTTAAAACATGGGATGTACCTCAGTGGTAGTCTTGTTAATCATAGTTAAAACATGGGATGTACCTCAGTGGTAGTCTTGTTAATCATAGTTAAAACATAGGATGTACCTCAGTGGTAGTCATGTTAATCATAG
>NW_024536532.1:0-8417 GCF_016097555.1 Gigantopelta aegis | reverse complement strand
CGTTGTCGTTTCAAGTTTAGAATAACCATCCCAAGTATATAACCATCCCAGTATATATCTAAACATATATAGGACAAAGAGAAGTCTCCTAGCAATATCAAGAAACAGGAAGAGTACGTTGTCGTTTCAAGTTTGAATAACCATCCCAGTATATATCTAAACATATATAGAACAAAGAGAAGCCTCCTAGCAATATCAAGAAACACGAAGAGTACGTTGTCGTTTCAAGTTTGAATAACCATCCCTGTATATATCTAAACATATATAGAACAAAGAGAAGCCTCCTAGCAATATCAAGAAACAGGAAGAGTACGTTGTCGTTTCAAGTATGAATAACCATCCCTGTATATATCTAAACATATACAGGACAAAGAGAAGCCTCCTAGCAATATCAAGAAACAGGAAGAGTACGTTGTCGTTTCAAGTTTGAATAACCATCCCAGTATATATCTAAACATATATAGAACAAAGAGAAGCCTCCTAACGATATCAAGAAACACGAAGAGTTCGTTGTCGTTTCAAGTTTGAATAACCATCCCTGTATATATCTAAACATATATAGAACAAAGAGAAGTCTCCTAGCGATATCAAGAAACACGAAGAGTACGTTGTCGTTTCAAGTTTGAATAACCATCCCTGTTTGTTTTACACTTACACACATACACTATTAGAAATATCTATACTGCACTGCACTGTACTGTACTGTACTGTACTGTACTGTACTGTACTGTACTGTACTGTACTGTACTGTACTGTATCGTACTATATTGTAGAGTAATGTAAATGTTTTACCAGTTTCAGCCGACATCAGAAATAGAATCCCGCTAAAAACTGCAGTGAGCAGACGACATGTACGCCGTACGTCTGCCATGACACCCCGTCAACTCGACCAGGAAGTAAGACAGACCTATTTGTGAAGATACCCGGAGATAACGTGTTATTTGTACTGCGGCTGAGCTGTAATTCGCTAACAATACAACCACAGGGTGAACTACTGATATCCTTGGATGGTGAAATGTGTGGGCCTTTTTTCATTTCTGTTTCAAATTATTATTTAAATTGTTACTTAAAATGTATTATTGTCTCTTGGTTATTAATATAATTTGACGTCTACAGCAGTTATAAATAGTACAATTGCTTTTAGCTGTTAGTGTTAAAAATGCTGATCTGTTAGTTGTATATATAAAACAGGGGCGGATCCAGGATTTTGTAAGGGGGTGGAGGGAGGAGGTCACAAAATAAAAAATGTTTGAGTTTGTCGAAATAGCTGTTCAAGTAGTGTGTTTTGAAACGACTATTCGCATATTACCTTATCTGCTACTGTACGAACAAGGAAGGTGGTTATATTTTTGTCAGAAGATGGGGCATTGCACCAAACAAGTGCTGGTGGGTTCGCACGTACCACATCCTAGCCCGCACTGGCCATGTTTGTTTGCTTTCTGTTAATTTTTTAAAATAAATAATTTCATGAAACTAAATAGAAAAATGATTTTTTTTTAGAAACAACAAACTTTTTATTGAGTACAGGGCTCGCGGAGAGTATTTGAAAGTACGGATGTGGGTACTGTCAGTTCAAAAGTCGAGGTGAGTGGGTGTATGAAAATACATCTATTTGAGGGCCCGAACCTGTTAGTGTGTGTGTCGGTGTGCGTGTGTGTGGGTTGGTAGGTGGGGTTGGAAGCATGTTTAACCGAGAAACAAATTCAGCCTATTCAATGTGAAAAAAAGTATGTGGTATTTTTTCAGATCACATACTTTCAGAATTTGATAACTTTGCAAATTAAAAATTAAATGTACATTAATCAGGTCGCGGTTCTACGTTTATTGATATACATGTATATGCAAATGTACTTCGTTCACACTCCAGAATAATATTGACATATGTATTCATAATTATCAAACCAAAAACGTTCAAAAGCTGTCCAGAGTTCGAAAGCGAAAAAAACCCCCAAAAAACGTCAAGCACAGCCAACCCAACCCTAGCGCAGCACGCGAACACTGCATCGACAGCAAAAAAAAACACTTTCATTCATTCATTTGTCATTCATTTCAACGTATTTTCGTGTGTTTTTTCCAATTAAGGTTCAAGTATGCTGTCCTGGGCACACACCTAAGTCGTCTGGGCTGCCTCTCCTATGTTAGTAAAAGAGAAGTTGGTGTAGTGATCGTACACCTACCCATTTCAAACCGTCTCCGTCCAGGATAGGAAAGAGTTTGGGGGTGGTGTAAGAGGGGGTCGTCCGCGCTGACATGTGCACGAAAGCACAAGCAGCCCGACCAGGGTCACCCACATTGTATGAAAATGTACTGAACTTTACACATGTAACTGTGAATTATAAAACACAAAGCAGTGACTGTATTAATGTAAATATAATTCCTGTGGATTGGATTTTCTCTTTTGGTGGTCATAGCCTTTGATCTAGATGTTGTCAAGTATATTATATTGTTAACACAACAAAACAAGTCAATCCAGAAAGCAAATAACTACTAGTTTAGAATATTCCAACTAATGTATTCTTTCTTTCTTTCTTTCTTTCTTCTTCTTCTTTTTTTGGAGGGGAGGGTCTCTTTTTTTCCTCTTTTTTTTATCCACCACAACCACATGGAATTGTATTGTTATTCACAGTTACATGTGCAAAGTTCTTAAGGGCTCATTGGGTAGGTGTAAGGCCACTACACCCTCTTCTCTCTCACTAACCACTAACAAACTAACCCATATGCACCATCCCATAGACAGGATAACACATACCACGGCCTTTGATATGCCAGTCGTGGTGCACTGGCTGGAACAAGAAATAGCCCAATGGGCCCACGGACGGGGATCGAGCGATCGCTTTACCACTGGGCTAGGTCCCGCCCCTAGGACAACAAGAAATATCCCAATGGGCCCACCGACGGGGATCGAGCGAGCGCTTTACCACTGGGCTAGGTCCCGCCCCTAGGACGACAAGAAACACAAAGGATATACAGACACTGATACAGACACAGACATGTATTTAATATGTCAATTTAGGTGTTAAAAAGGGGAGCGGGATATAGCACAATCGGTAGCGTGTCCGCCTGTGAAGCGGTCGGTCATCGGATCGATTCTTCTCAGTAGAACCATTTGCAGTTTAGGCTATCTTCCATTCCAACCGGTGGTCCACAACTGGTTCATCAAAGGCCGTGGTATGTGATGTCCTGTCTGTGGGAAAGTGCATATAAAAGAACTCTTGCTGCTTAACGGAAAGAGTAGCCTATTTGGCGGCAGCGGGTTTCCTCTAAAGAAATATGTCAGAATGACCATATGTTTGACGTCCAATAGCCGATGATACAATAAAAATCAATGTGTTCTAGAAGCGTAATTAAATAAAACAAACGTTTTACGTTTATGTTAAAAAAAACCCACTGTTTGTCAGAAAACTTCTACAGTAGCAGAAAACACAAGACAGTTTCTTTAAACAAACTGTGTTTGTGTGTGTGTGTGTGTGTGTGCTTGTGTGTGCTTGTGTGTGTGTGTGTGTGTGTGTGTGCTTGTGTGTGTGTGTGTGTGTGTGTGTGTGTGTGTGTGTGTGTGTGTGTCGTCCTCCCAACCCACCCCACACCCACTTTATGGCACTTCCCTACGTTCGTGACTAGTGTATAAGGGAAACGGGTGTCACAGTTACTAAATTTAGACACACTCAGCTGCAGGTCAAACAACATGCTGACGTGTCGTTCACATTCATTTTGTATTATTATCGTTCATCATTTTTTTTTTTTTTTTTATTATTATGTTTTTTTTAAAGGTCTATTAACCCAAAAAACAAACACGGTAGTACCAGATATGACTGCTTTACACACATGTTAGCCTAGAGGATAAACATCGGTCAAGAATACTATGGATACGTGTGGTATATCAGTACAGTAATAATAACAAACACGGTAGTACCAGGTATGACTGCCTTACACACATGTTAGCCTAGAGGATAAACATCGGTCAAGAATACTATGGATACGTGTGGTATATCAGTACAGTAATAATAACAAACACGGTAGTACCAGGTATGACTGCCTTACACACATGTTAGCCTAGAGGATAAACATCGGTCAAGAATACTATGGATACGTGTGGTATATCAGTACAGTAATAATAACAAACACGGTAGTACCAGGTATGACTGCCTTACACACATGTTAGCCTAGAGGATAAACATCGGCCAAGAATACTATGGATACGTGTGGTATATCAGAACAGTAATAATAACAAACACGGTAGTACCAGGTATGACTGCCTTACACACATGTTAGCCTAGAGGATAAACATCGGTCAAGAATACTATGGATACGTGTGGTATATCAGTACAGTAATAATAACAAACACAGTAGTACCAGGTATGACTGCCTTACACACATGTTAGCCTAGAGGATAAACATCGGCCAAGAATACTATAGATACGTGTGGTATATCAGAACAGTAATAATAACAAACACGGTAGTACCAGGTATGACTGCCTTACACACATGTTAGCCTAGAGGATAAACATCGGTCAAGAATACTATGGATACGTGTGGTATATCAGTACAGTAATAATAACAAACACGGTAGTACCAGGTATGACTGCCTTACACACATGTTAGCCTAGAGGATAAACATCGGTCAAGAATACTATGGATACGTGTGGTATATCAGTACAGTAATAATAACAAAGACGGTAGTACCAGGTATGACTGCCTTACACACGTTAGCCTAGAGGATAAATATCGGTCAAGAATACTATGGATACGTGTGGTATAGCAGAACAGTAATAATAACAAAGACGGTAGTACCAGGTATGACTGCCTTACACACGTTAGCCTAGAGGATAAACATCGGTCAAGAATACTATGGATACGTGTGGTATAGCAGAACAGTAATAATAACAAAGACGGTAGTACCAGGTATGACTGCCTTACACACGTTAGCCTAGAGGATAAACATCGGTCAAGAATACTATGGATACGTGTGGTATAGCAGAACAGTAATAATAACAAAGACGGTAGTACCAGGTATGACTGCCTTACACACGTTAGCCTAGAGGATAAACATCGGTCAAGAATACTATGGATACGTGTGGTATAGCAGAACAGTAATAATAACAAAGACGGTAGTACCAGGTATGACTGCCTTACACACGTTAGCCTAGAGGATAAACATCGGTCAAGAATACTATGGATACGTGTGGTATAGCAGAACAGTAATAATAACAAAGACGGTAGTACCAGGTATGACTGCCTTACACACGTTAGCCTAGAGGATAAACATCGGTCAAGAATACTATGGATACGTGTGGTATAGCAGAACAGTAATAATAACAAACACGGTAGTACCAGGTATGACTGCCTTACACACGTTAGCCTAGAGGATAAACATCGGTCAAGAATACTATGGATACGTGTGGTATATCAGAACAGTAATAATAACAAACACGGTAGTACCAGGTATGACTGCCTTACACACATGTTAGCCTAGAGGATAAACATTGGTCAAGAATACTATGGATACGTGTGGTATATCAGTACAGTAATAATAACAAACACGGTAGTACCAGGTATGACTGCCTTACACACATGTTAGCCTAGAGGATAAACATCGGTCAAGAATACTATGGATACGTGTGGTATATCAGAACAGTAATAATAACAAACACGGTAGTACCAGGTATGACTGCCTTACACACATGTTAGCCTAGAGGATAAACATCGGTCAAGAATACTATGGATACGTGTGGTATATCAGTACAGTAATAATAACAAACACGGTAGTACCAGGTATGACTGCCTTACACACATGTTAGCCTAGAGGATAAACATTGGTCAAGAATACTATGGATACGTGTGGTATATCAGTACAGTAATAATAACAAACACGGTAGTACCAGGTATGACTGCCTTACACACATGTTAGCCTAGAGGATAAACATCGGTCAAGAATACTATGGATACGTGTGGTATATCAGAACAGTAATAATAACAAACACAGTAGTACCAGGTATGACTGCCTTACACACATGTTAGCCTAGAGGATAAACATCGGTCAAGAATACTATGGATACGTGTGGTATATCAGTACAGTAATAATAACAAACACGGTAGTACCAGGTATGACTGCCTTACACACATGTTAGCCTAGAGGATAAACATCGGTCAAGAATACTATGGATACGTGTGGTATATCAGAACAGTAATAATAATAAACACAGTAGTACCAGGTATGACTGCCTTACACACATGTTAGCCTAGAGGATAAACATCGGTCAAGAATACTATGGATACGTGTGGTATATCAGAACAGTAATAATAACAAACACAGTAGTACCAGGTATGACTGCCTTACACACATGTTAGCCTAGAGGATAAACATCGGTCAAGAATACTATGGATACGTGTGGTATATCAGAACAGTAATAATAACAAACACGGTAGTACCAGGTATGACTGCCTTACACACGTTAGCCTAGAGGATAAACATCGGTCAAGAATACTATGGATACGTGTGGTATATCAGAACAATAATAATAACAAACACGGTAGTACCAGGTATGACTGCCTTACACACATGTTAGCCTAGAGGATAAACATCGGTCAAGAATACTATGGATACGTGTGGTATATCAGAACAGTAATAATAACAAACACGGTAGTACCAGGTATGACTGCCTTACACACGTTAGCCTAGAGGATAAACATCGGTCAAGAATACTATGGATACGTGTGGTATATCAGAACAATAATAATAACAAACACGGTAGTACCAGGTATGACTGCCTTACACACATGTTAGCCTAGAGGATAAACATCGGTCAAGAATACTATGGATACGTGTGGTATATCAGAACAGTAATAATAACAAACACGGTAGTACCAGGTATGACTGCCTTACACACATGTTAGCCTAGAGGATAAACATTGGTCAAGAATACTATGGATACGTGTGGTATATTAGAACAGTAATAATAACAAACACGGTAGTACCAGGTATGACTGCCTTACACACATGTTAGCCTAGAGGATAAACATCGGTCAAGAATACTATGGATACGTGTGGTATATTAGAACAGTAATAATAACAAACACGGTAGTACCAGGTATGACTGCCTTACACACATGTTAGCCTAGAGGATAAACATTGGTCAAGAATACTATGGATACGTGTGGTATATTAGAACAGTAATAATAACAAACACGGTAGTACCAGGTATGACTGCCTTACACACATGTTAGCCTAGAGGATAAACATCGGTCAAGAATACTATGGATACGTGTGGTATATCAGAACAGTAATAATAACAAACACGGTAGTACCAGGTATGACTGCCTTACACACATGTTAGCCTAGAGGATAAACATCGGTCAAGAATACTATGGATACGTGTGGTATATCAGAATAGTAATAATAACGTGACCAGAAAAAGGAAAGAAAAAGAAGAAAACAAATAAAATAAAATAAAACAATACTAGTATGAAATAAAGGAATCAATAAATAAATGGATGTTAAATAAATATGAAATAAATAAATAAATTCATTAATTCATTCATTTCAACTTATTTTCGTGCTTATATCAAATTATGGTTCAAGCTCGCTGTCCTGGGCACACACCTCAACTCTCTGGGCTGTGTGTCTAGGAGAGTGGGTTAGTTGTTAGTGGTTAGTGAGAGAGAAGAGGGTGTAGTGGTCTTTCACCTACCCACTGAGTCGTTAAAACGCACTCTGGGTTGGAGCCGGTACTGGGCTGCGAACCATGTACCTACCAGCCTTATGTCCGATAACTGAGGGTTAGTTGTTAGTTGTTAGTGGTTAGTGAGAGAGAAGAGGGTGTAGTGGTCTTATACCTTACCCACCGAGTCGTTAAAACTCGCTCTGGGTGGGATCCGTTAACAGGCTGCGAACCCAGTACCTACCAGTCTCATGTCCGATGATTTAACCACTACACCACTGAGGTCGGTGATAAAATAAAACGTTTGTTTTACATTTTGTTTTGTTTAACGACACCACTAGAGCACATAGATCGTAATAAATAAATAAACAAATAAAATAAATAAATAAATAAATAAATAATCCCTAGCCTTAACTGTCCGTTGATTGGTTTATCAACAGTATGCTTTACATTCGCCATTTTGCCATCGTTTTATTAGAAACGTTGTTTTGAAAATGAATACAAAATGCATGAATTTTTTGTTATTCAGTTTACGCACTGAATCCGCGCCAAGCCGAAATGATCCAGTCAGATAATATAAACACGACACATTCTATTACGAGTTTCTCCTTTCAACATACAGTGTGTCTACACCGTTACGGATAATAGCTTTTACAATGATATCGGAGTCGAGTAGTGCTTGAACCGTAACTGGATATGGTTACTTGTATTAGCAAGTAAGTGAACTGAGTAATCGACACTTTAACGACCAGTGTGATTCTG
>NW_024536531.1:0-8744 GCF_016097555.1 Gigantopelta aegis | reverse complement strand
TTCAGCTGTCGCCAGCCCGATGATAAGTATCTTCCATCTCTTGATTCCACACGTCAACTAAAAAAAAAAAAACAACGTAGAAAACATTCCTCAACAATAATAATAATATACTCCAGAACGAAAATTTAGCTAATGTTAAAAGAAATGGCATACCATTTATAAATGAACCTATTTTAATGAATTAGTATTCACATCTGAAACGTTTACCATTTACAAACAACATAAACTCATCAACCTTTGCGGCTGGTAGGTACTGGGTTCGGATGCCAGTCGAGGCATGGGATTTTTTAATCCAGATACCGACTCAAAACCCTGAGTGAGTTCCCCGCAAGGCTCAGTGGGTAGGTGCAAACCATGTACACCGACCAGCGATCCAAGACTGGTATAACAAAGGCCATGGTTTGTGCTATCCTGCCTGTGGGAAGCGCAAATAAAAGTTCCTTGCTGCATGTCGTAAAAGAGTAGCCTAAGTGGCGACAGCGGGATTCCTCTGAAGAACAGTGTCAGAATGACCATATATTTGACGTCCAAGAGCCGATGATAAAATAAAATTAAAAAAATGTTCTCTAGGTGGCGTTGTTAAATAAAACAAACTGTTGTACTTTTTTTTTCATTAACGTTTCCCTCAACACAACAGGAGGACCTGGTTTTCTTTTACGTTTATTCAACCATGGCAAATTTAGACGTCATAAGAGATATTTGCTAAACTTTCGTTGTTGAGTATATATACGTTTGCAGTAAAACACACAATTATAAAACGAACTATCAAGGAGGTTTTAAAAACGATTACTTAGACATTTCATTGCATGCAACTTCATTTGCATCAGTCATCTTGCTAATAACAGATATGTATATTCTTTTGCTGTGTCTTCAGCTGTTATTAATCGATTGATAAATATCTTTCAATAATAATTCACTTCTTCACAAAACAATTATAAACAAAACTATCCAAAATCAAGAAGGGAGGTAACTTACCATTAAAATGCTTCGCTTGTGACAGCTACACCTTCAACTGTCACCAGCCCGATGATAAATATCTTCCATCTCTTGATTCCACACGTCAACTAGAAAAAAAGGTAGAACACATCAGTCAACAAAACAATGAAATTTTCAAGCAAAAACCAATTATAAACAAACTATCAAACAATAACAATGAAATTTACAAGCAAAACACACAATTATGAAACAAACTATCAAGAATACGGATGGACGGACGGACGGGCGGACAGACGGACGGATGGAGAGACGAGGGAAAAAGAAAGAAAGAACGAAAAAAGGAAAAGAAAAAAAAAAAGGAAGGAAAAAAAGGAAGAAAAAAGGCAAAAAAAAGAAGGAAAAGAAAAAAGAAAAGAAAGAAGGGAAGGAGGAAGGAGAAAAGGAAGCGGAGGGAGAAGAATGATAGGAGGAAGCGACGAAAAGGGAAGGAAAGGAGAAGGAAAAAAGGGGAACAGAGGAAGAAAGAACAAAGGGGAGAAAAAAAAGAGGAGGGAAGAGGGAAAGGGACAGGAGATGGGGAAGGAAAGAAGTGGAAAAAGAAAGGAGAGAAAGAAAGGTAGGGGAAGAAGCGGGGGAGGAAGAAAGAGTCGCTTGGAGGAAAAGAAAACGAAGAAACCAGGGGGAAAAAAAGCGAAACGAGGGAAGGGAGGAAAGAAAGGGAAGAGCGGGGGAGAAAAAGAGGGGGGAGAAAAGGGGAAAGAGGTGGAGGAAACGAAGAACGGGGGAAAAAGGAGAAGAAGGGGGGAGGGGAAAGGAGAAAGAAGGGGGAAGTCGGGGGAAGAAGGAGGGAAAGAGGGAAGAAGAAGATAGGAAAGAGGAAAAGGGGGTCGAAAAAGCCAAGAGGGGGGGAAGGAAAAAAAGGAAAGAAGAGAGAGGAAGAAAAAAAGAGGAAAAAAAATCGAGGGTGATAGAGGGGAGGGGAGGAAAAAGAGGGAGGGGGGGTAAAAAGAGGAAGGGGGGGAAAAAAGGGGACGGTTGAAAGGGGAAGAAGGGAACTAAGAGAAGAAGGGAAGAAAGAAGAGGGAGAAAGCACAAAAGAAAAAAGTATAGGGAACAGGCAAAAAGGAGGAAGAAGTGTCGGGCCGACGAGGGAGATGGAAGAGGAGGGGTAAAGGGGAAAGAGGAAAAAAGGAAAGAAGGGAAAAAAGACAAAAAGGAACGGGGGGAGGAAAGCAAGGGAGAAAGGGGAGGGGGAAGAGAGGAGAGGAAGCCGGGGAGGGAAGAGGATGGAAAAAAGGAGGGAGGAAAGAGAAGAGAGGAGGGGAATAGGAAGGAAAGGGCACAAGGGGAAAGAGAGAGGGAAAAAGGGGAAGGGAGGAGGAAATGGGGAAGGAGAAGGAATATTCTCTTAGGAAAGAGAGGGGAAATCACAGGAGAGAGAAGGGGGAAAAGGTAAAAAGAAAGGGAAGGGGCTGGGGCGAAAGAGGAGAAGGGGCAGTGGAAAGTGGAGTAATACGAAAGGAGGGGGAAGGGAGGAGGGGGAAGGATGAGGGGAGGAGAGAAAAAGAGAGTAAAAATATAGGGGGGATCAAGGGAAAGGAGATGAAAAGAGGTGAAAGAGGAGGGGGAAGGAAAAAAAAAGGGGGAAAGGAGAAGGCGAAGACAAGAGAAGAGGAAACATCTGGGCAAGAAAACCGGGGATGAAAGGGGACAAAAGGAGCGCAGGAGAGAGGGGAAAAAAGGGAAAGGAGGGGCGAGGAAGGGGGGGAAGGAGGGGGAGGAAGCGAAAAGGAAAGGGGGACAGGGAGGCCACGAGGGGAGCAAGGTGAGGAATGGAAAAAAGGGGGAGCGAGGAAGAGAAGAGAAGGGAAGCCAGAGAAACCCAAGCAGGAAGGGGGGGACAGGGGAGGGAAAAGAAAGAGAGAAGAAAGAGGAAGGGAGAAGAGGGAGAGGGAGAGAGGAAAGGAAAAGGGAAGAAAGGAGGGGGGGAGAGGGGAAAGGGGGGGAGGAGGGCAGGGTCGCCTCTACGAAGAAGGAGAGGGGGGAAGAAGGCGGGGGGGGAGGAAAAAGGAGGGGGGGGGGGGGAGGAAGGACGAGAAAAGAGGGGAAGGGAGAAGAAAGGGAGGGAGAAGAAGAGGGAAAGGGGAGGGAGGGGGGTGGGAAAAAGAGGGAAGAAGCCAAAGGGGGAGAAGGAAAGAGGAGGGACACATGAAATGAAAAAAGGAAAAGGCCGGCGAAGGAAAAGAGATGAGGGAAAGGGAAGGGAAAAAGAAGGAGAAGAGGAGGGAGGAGGGGGGGAAGAAGGGAAAGCGGACGGGAAAGAGAGAAAGGGAGGGCAAAGGGAAGGAGGTTAAAGGGGGGAAAGACCGAGGCAGGGATAGAAGGGGAGGAAGAGGGGAAAGGGAAGAGGAGAGGCAAAAAAGGTGGGCGGGGGAAAAAGGGGGAAGGGAGACGGGGAAAAGAAGGGGGAAGGAGGAAAAACCGGGGAGAGGGAGAGGGAGGGAAAAGGAGAAGTGGGGGAGGGACCAGAAAAGAATGGGATGGAGGAGTGGGGGGGAGGAGAAAAGAGAGGAAAACAGAGGAGAAGAAGGGAGGGGCGGTGAAGAAAACGGAAGGAGAGGGCGGGAACAAGCGACTAGCGAGGGGGAAAAAAGGAGAGAACTGGAGGGGCCGAAGAAGAAAAAGAAAAAATGCGAAGAAGAAAGGGAGAGGGGGAAAGAAAGAAGAAGGAAAGGGGGAGAAGGGGCCGAAAAAAAGGGAGGGGGAGAGGGGGGAAAAGGGGGGAGATGAGGAGGAAGACGAAGGGAGGGGGGAGAAAAGAAAAAGGGGGAAAGAGAGAGAGGGCCCGAGAGGACGAAAGGAAAAGGGGGAGAAGAGGAAAGGGACGAGTTAAGGGAAAAGGGGGGGAGAAGGGGAAAGAAAGAAAGGGAAAAATAAGGGAGAAGACGAGAAAAAGAAGGAAGGGAGGGGCGAAAGCAAGAGGAGAAGGAAAAAAAAGAAAGAAAAAGACAAGGGGGGCAAAACGGAGGGAGAAAGAACGAGGAAAGGAAAGAGCTGAAGAGAGAAAAGAAAGAGGGAGAGAAAAGAGGGGGAGGGAAGAGAGGAAAAGGGAGGAGAAACGAGAAGAAAAAAAGAAAAAGAAACGAAGAAGGGAACGGGGGGAACAGGGGGAAAAAAGGAAGGAAGGGAAAAGGGGAGAGAGGGCAAGGGGAAAAGGAAAAAGAAGGGAAAAAAAAAAGAGGGCGAAGAAGAAGAAAGGAAAGAGGGAACGAGAGAAAAGAAGGAAACAAAAGGAAGGGAAGGCGGAGGGGAAAAGAGGAAGAAAAGAAGAGAAAAGAGAGAAAAAAAGCTCGAGCGAGAAGGGAAAAAGAGAAGGCAGGGGAGAGGGAAGGGAGAAAAACGACGTTTCCCTTTTCCTTCCGGTAGTGGGGGACGAGGGGGGGGGGAAAAAAAAAAGGAGAAAAGGGAAAGGAGGAAAAGGGGAGAAGAAAGAGGAAAGGGGGAGGGAGGGGAAGACGGAACCGAAGGAGAGAAGGCGGAAAGCAGGAGACAGAAGGGGAAAGGGAAAAAACAAAAAAAGAGAAAAGGGGAGGAAACCAAAAAGGAAAGACGGAAGAAGGGAGGGGGGGGAAAAGAAGGAAAGAGAAGGAAGGGAAAAGAAAAAGAAGGGAGGGAAGGGAAAAAGACAACGGCGAAAAAGAGGAAAAAAGGACGGAGGGAAGGAGAAAGAAAACAAGAGGCAGGGAAAAGGAGGGGAGGAGAGGAATACAAGGGGGGCAGAGGGGAGAGAAAGAGGGGGGCAGGAAAAAGAAGGGGGAGCAAAAGAAAAGGAAGAAAAAGGCAAGAGAGGAGGGGGGGGGAAAGAAAAGAAGGGAGGAGGAAAGAGAAAAAAAAAGAGAAAAGAAAGCGGAAAGAAAGGAGGGGAAACTGAAGGCAGGAAGAAGAAAAGGGGGGGGAAAGAAGGGGGAAAAAAAGGGAAGGAGGAGAAAGAAAGGGAAGGAAGGAAAAGAAAAGGGAAAAAGACGGAAGGGGGGGAAGAAAAGTGGGGGAAAAAGAGGGAAAGGGGAAGAACAAAGGGGGGAAGGAGCGAAAGAAGGAAGGGAAAGAAAAAAAGAAAGGAAAGGGAAGAAGGGAAAAAGGGAAGCAAAAGGAGAGGAAGGAAGAAAAGAAGCAGGAGAAAGGAAGGGGAAGGGAGGGGGAGGAAAGAAGAGGAGAGCGGAAGGAGGAAACGAAAAGCAAGAACGGAAGGGAAAAAAGGGGGAAAAGAAAGGAACACGGAGAGAAGGAGGAAGGGGAGGGGGAAAAGAGTTGAAAAAAAGAGGAAAAAGGAGGAAGGGGAAAAGGGGAAAGGAAGAGGGAAAGGGGACCAGAGGAAACGAAAGAATGAGAGGGAAAGAGAAGGGAACGGGCGAGGGGGAAGGGGGAGGGGAAGATAGAGGGGGAGGGGGGAAAGGAAAAGAGCAGGGAAAAAGATGAAAGGGGGAGAAGGAGGAGAGAGGAGGGAGAGAAAACAGAGAGAAAAGGAAGCGAGGGGAAAAGGGGAGGAGGGAGGGAAAGACAGAAGGGAAAGGAAGAAGGGGGGAAGGGAGAGAAGGAAGGCGAGAGAGGAGAGAGAAGAAAAGGAGAGGGCAGAAGAGAAGGGGCCCCGCGGGAAACGGGAAAAGAAGAAGAAAAGGGAGAAGAGGGGGGGAACAAAGGGGGGGGAGATAAGGGAAGGGGGGAGGAAAGGAAGAAAAAAAGGAAAGAAAGAAAAGAAGGGGGGGAAGGAAGAGAAAAGAAAGGGGGAAGGGGGGGAGGAAGAAAACAAAGGGGGACGAAAAAAAGGAAAAGGAAGGGGAAGGGAAGCGAAAAGAGAAAAGGGACTGCATAAAAGAACAAAGGGAAAGGAAAAGGGAAGGAAGAAAGAAGGATAAAAAACAAAGGGAAGGGGGAACGGGGGGAGGAGGAAGAAGGAAACGGGAAAAGGGAGAAAGCGGGGAAAGGGAAAAGGGGGGGAAGCGAAAAACGGAGGAAAGGAGAAACGGAAGAAAGGGGGGGGAAAAGAAGGAAGGGAGGAACGACAAGGGGAGAAAAGAAGGAAAGGGGAAGGAAAGAGGAAAAAGGGACAGGAAGAAAGGCGGAGGAAAGAGAAGAAAGGAGATAAGGAAAAAGGAGCAGAGGGAGGGGGAAAAAGGAAGGGGAAGGGGAAAGAGGAAGAGGGGGAGAAGGATTAGAAGGGCAAACGAAAGGAAGACAAGGAGATGGAGAAGGAAAAAAACGGGGAGAAAAAAGCGAGGGGAAGGGGGAGGGGGAAGCAAAAGAAAATGAAAAAATAAAAAAAGGAGGAAAGGGAAAAAGGAGAGGAAAGAAAAAAGAAAGAAGACAAGGAAAAGGAAAGGGGAGAGAAGAAAAGGGGGGAAGAGGAAAAAAACAGAGGGAAGAAAAAAAGAAGGAAGAGGGAAGGAGGAAAGAAGGGAGAAAAGGAAAGGGAAGGAGGGGAGAAGGAAGGAAAAGAAAAGAAAGGGGAATAAGGGAAGGGAAAGGAAAAAAGAAGGGGAGGGGAAAAGAGGGAAGAAAAAAGGGGAAAGGAAACGGAAGACAGGAGCGAAAGAAGAAAAAGAAGGGGACACAAGAAGGAAGAAGGAAAAAGGGAAAGAGGGCCGCAGAGGGGGGAGTAAGCACAAAAAACGAAGAAAAAAAAAAAAGAGCGGAAAAAAGGGAAAGAAAAGAGAGGGGAGACGAACAAAGGCAAAAAAAGACCGAAAAAAGAAAGGGGGGGGAAAGGGGAAAGGGAACAGTGGGAGGGGGAGAAGCGGAGGAGAAAAGGGGAAAGGGAAGAGGAGGAAAGGAAGAAAAGAAAAAGGAAAGGAAAGAGAAGGGAAGGAGAAGAAAATACAGAAAACAAAGGAAAACAGGAAAAGAGGGAAGAAAAGAGGAGAAGAAAAGAGAGCAAGGAGAACGAAAGGCAGGGGAAAGGAGAGGAGGGAAAAAAGCGGGAGGGGGGGAAGGGGGAGAAGGAAACGGGAGAAAAGGGGAATAAAAGAAAAAGAAAAGGACAAAAGAAGGGACGACATAGAAGGAGTGGGGAGGGGAAAAACGCGAAAAAAAAGAGAAAGAAGAGAAAGAAAAAAACAGCGGAAGAAAAGAAAGGGGAAGGAAGAGTAAGGAAAGGAGAGAAAGGGAGGAGAGAGGGGAAACAAAAAGGGGAAGGGGAGTGGTGAGGGAGGGAAAAGGGGAAAGAGAAAAAAAAGGAAGAAAAAAAAGGGGCAGGGAGGAAAGGGGGAGAGGGGGGGGGAAGGGGAAGGACGAGGAAAAGGGGAAGAGGGCAGGGGGGGAAGCGGGGAGGAGGGGGGGAAGGGGGAAGGAAGCGAGGAAGAAAAGAGAAAAAAAAGAATAAGTAAAAGAATAGAGAAGGAAGGAAAAAAAGAGGAAGAGAGAGAAACAAAAGAGAAGAGGGAGAGAAGAAAGTGAGAGCGCGAGAGAAAAGAGACGCAAAAACGAAGAGCGAGAAAGGAAAGAAGAAAAAGCCGAGAGCAAGGAGAAAAAGAAAGAAAAGAAAAAGAAAAAGAAGCGGACAGAAGAACGAAAAAGAAAGGGAGAAAAAAGAAGCGAGAAAAGAGAAGAACAAGAGACACAGAAAGAGAAGAAAGAGCGACAAGAGAGAGAGAAGAAAAAGAAGAGGAACGACAAGAAAAGAAGAGGACACAAGAGAGAGCGAACGCAAAGGCGAGAGATAAATAGAGAACACAGCCAGAAAGAAAAAAGAAAAAGAGGAAAGGAAGAGAGAAAAAGCGAAGAGAGATAAGAAGAGGGAAAAAAGAGAAAGAGAAAACGAGAGAAGAAGCGAGAGAAAGGGGGACGGAGAAAGGAAGAAGAACAGACAAGGAGACAACAGGAAACGACTGGGTAAGGAGGGGTAAGGAGCGTTGCACGCGGGAACGAAAAAGGAGCAGGGTGCGAGAAGAAGTGAAGATAAGAAGGGTCCTCGGAGGGTAAAATAAGAGAGCAGGTGGAGATGAAAAGGAGTGTTAAGTGACGGATGAAAGTGAGAATAAAGCGGACGAACAGGTTGGCCCGGATCACGGGAGTGGGGCCACGAACATAAAGGGGAAGGAGGAGAAAGAAGTGGAAAAAGTAAGGAAAGACGAGTGGAATAAAGTGGGAAACGAGTGGGGGGAGAGAAAGAGAAAGAGGGAGAAGGGAGAGAGAGGGAAAGGAGGTGGGGAAACCAGAGGAAAAAAGGGGAGGGAAAAGAGGAAGCATTCCAACCGAGGGAGAAGCGAGGGGGGGGGGGCGGGGAGGAAGAGAGGGAACAAAAAGGGGAAGGGGGAACAATTCCGAAAGAAGGCAGGGGAAAAAAAAAGGCTGCAAAGTGACAAATTATTCCAATATAAGTTACGGATTGGCGGAGGAGGAAAAACCGGAGGACGGCCGGAGGAAAGGACGGGCCCGGACAGAACGGAAAAACAAAAAAACGGAGAAAAAAGGGAAACAAAATAATTATTTTCCGGCGGAAAATTTGAATGAAAGAGAAAGGTAACCAAAAAAACCTTTTAAATGAAATTAATTCAACGAAACTTTACCATTTCCCAAAATAAATTGAAAGGCCGGGGAGGACGGGTCGGACCGGGGCGCCACCCGGACCCCGGGGGCCCGGGACAGGGAGGGAACCGGACAGCCGGACGGATGGAAACAAAGGAAGGGGAGGGGGAACAAATAAAATCCTTTCCGGCCGGAACAATTGGAATGGGAATTGCCTTGAAACCTTTCAAAAAATTTGGGCCAAGAGGACCAATGAAAAAAAACACAAAAACGTTTACGGGGGCGGC
>NW_024536530.1:0-8915 GCF_016097555.1 Gigantopelta aegis | reverse complement strand
CCCGACCTATCAATCGGGGTCACGCCAAGCTCGAAGCCCACTCTTTGTTTTGTTTACCATTTATTCAAGAGCAAAATTGTTTTTATACCAAGTATTTTTACTCTTGGGGCGGGGCAGGTCAATTGGGTGTTTTTGTTTTCTTAATGCCCAAGTATTCATCGTATCCCTTGCTGGCGTCTGCTGGTTATCCGCGCACCAGTTCCCTTGTTTGACTCGTTGGTGGGTGGGGGGCATGGTTGATTAACCTTTTATTCATTAAATATGGATTTAACCAAAAATTATTACAAATTCGATGGGACCCTTCAAAGGGTCCACACCGAAGTTCGGACTTCTTGTCTTCGGACGAGGATTCCCATGAAGCAAAGAAAATGGTGAAGAATCCAAAGTGATTTCTTCAACAAAATTGGCCAAGGTTTCTTGTCATCAGTTCTACTGATGAGTGGGCCTTGAACCAATTTATCCCCGTTTGGCATTCACAAGGCAATTGTTGAGCTTGGCTGGTGAGTCAAATCAGTTCAAAAAATTTAAAAATGGCTGTTGGTTGATGTTTCAACCGACAAGCATTCAACTTGCCTCCGCAAGTCGACAGTTTTTTGTATACGGTGCCGATTAAGGTAACTCCGCAATAACCTCCCTCAACTCGTCAAAGGGAGTGATCAGATGCAGAGATTTGGAAGGGTGTTACTGAAGAAGAAATCTGCGAAAATTTAAGTTCTCAGGTGTTACTGCGGTGATGAGGATAAAAAGGTTTCTTCGAAACAATGACTTGTTACCGACGAATACTTGTATCCCCCTCACCTTTAACGTCCCTACCCTTCCTCAATCGTCAAAGCCGTATTACCTTAATATTCCTGTTGAACCCGTTTATTCCAAACCCCTTGTGCGTTTGCTTCAAATGCCAGCGGTTTGGCGCATGGTCAGAACACATGTCGTGGACACTTTACATGCGCTCGTTGTGGTCTATTTGACCATGACAGCAAGACATGTAAGAACGATACACTTTGTATCACTGCAAGGGAAACCACTGTGCATACTCGCGAGAGTGTCCACGGTGGAAGTTGGAAAAAAGAGTTCAACAGGTGAAGGTACAAAATAAACTGTCCTTCACTGATGCCAGGAGGGTTGGTGGAGACAGCAACACCTACAGTCGTTGGACAAGTCATAGCAGCTGCAGCTGCTGCCAAAGTCGCCCGTAAAAGTGTTTGCGGTCAACACAGACCTCACTTGGCATGTGATGAAGCCAAGTACAAGAAACTGTCTGATATTGAAGAAGACGCAAAAAACAGGTGGGGGGGCAAAAAGCAGCACAAACAACAAAAATCACACCCAGAAAAAAGAAATTGAAACTCAAGTGTCATTGGATTTTAAAAATCCACCAATAGGGTCGAGCACTAGTCTCCCTAAGACAGGCAATGACACAAAGAAATCTCCAAAGAAAAGCTACAGAAGTACTCTCTGGTAGGCTGAAAAAGATCGAATTACGTTCGGTCCCGATCAGCAATATTTATGATACTTTGGCTGATATCGGTGATGATGATATGGAGATTTCAATCTCCAGATCATTGCCGATCACAAAGACCACCAAAAAGCAAAGCCAAAGATAAAACCCATACGTCCTCCCGATGGAAAATAAAGTTATCCAGTGGAACTGTCGTGGGCTTAGGCCCAAAAGTTTTGATGAATTAAGTCTCTAATTCAAAAGTATAATCCTCTTGCAGTGTGTCTTCAGGAAACTTTCCTGAAGGATACTGACAGTATTAACATCAGAGGATTTAATCTCTACCATAAATGTCAACAGAGTAGAAAACAGAGCGTCTGGGGCGTTTTCCATTATTGTAAATGAAAAACATTCCCCAGAGTGACCAGTCATATTAAAGTCGACTTTACAAGCGGTGGCCGTAAAGGTCACGGCTCATAAAACTATTACTCTCTGTTCAGTTATATTTTACCCCCTCGAAAACAATTACAATTTTAGCACTAGGGATTTCAAGGTCTTCTTTGATCAACTCCCTACTCCCTTTATTATCAGGGGGGTCATGGGAGATTTTTAATGCACCACCACAACTTTGTGGGGATGCGATGACATAACACTAGAGGTAACAATAGAAGACTTAATTCTCAAAAATGACTTAATATATTACTTAATGATAAAAGTCATACATACTTTCATCCTGCAAGTGGTTCTTTCACATCCATTGATTAACCCTTTGTAGTCCATCACTTTGTCTTGATTTCTCATGGAAAGTTTTGTCCAGACCCTTGTGGTAGTGACCACTCTCCCAGTTATTTTTGGAGAATGATGGACCAGGAACCATCACTTGAAAGAGTTCAGAGATGGAGGTTGACGGGTGGGGCAAACTGGGATCATTTCGGCATCTGTGCAGCACTCGACTGCAACAAAGATGGCTGCCATGACTGGTGCCGATGATCCCATGTCTTTGTTCACCCTCCATCTTGAAAGATATTGCAGAGGAAACTATTCCCTAAGACTTCGGCAGTACCGAAGCGTTTTCAATAAACCATGGTTCAATGAGACAGATGCAAAGATGCAATCAAAGAGCGAAACAGGACCCTCGAGAGGTTCAAACGCGACCTACCGGGGATATACCTGAAATATTTATCGCATTTGCTCGGGCAAAGGCTCGTAAAACTATCAGACAGAGTAAGAAAAATCATCTTGGAGAAATTATGTCTCCAAGTTGACTTCTCAAACATCTGTGAAATCTGTCCTGGAAATAGGATACGTAAAATCAAGGGAAGAAGAATCCAATAATACAGTTTCACCATTTGTCTGTCAATGACACGGATGTTACGTCTCATCGTGACATTGCCAATGCATTGGCAGACAGTTTCTCCCATAACTCCTCTTCTTCTTTCAGTACAGATGCTTTTACGTCTGTCAGAAATAGAGCTGAAAAGCAACCTATTAACTTTTCATCTGAAAATGTTGAAGTATACAACAGGCACTTCTCTTTGGAGGAGTTGCAGGATGCTCTACGTAGAGCCCATGATACTTCGGTAGGACCAGATGAAATACATTATCAACTCTTAAAACACTTACCTGAATCATCCTTAATGGTTCTATTAAATATCTTTAACAAAAATCTGGACTTTCGGGTGACTTTCCTTCTGATTGGAGAAAGCCATTGTCATTCCTATTCCTAAGCCTGGTAAGGATCCAACAAATCCTACCAGTTTATCGGCCTATTGCTTTGACAAGTTGCATTTGTAAAACCATGGAAAGAATGATCAACCGTAGACTTGTCTGGTATCTTGAGTCCCACAAATTGCTTACTAACGTGCAATGTGGGTTCAGGCCTAGACTTAGCACGGTCGATCATCTTGTTAGATTTGAAACGTTCTGTAGGGATGCTTTTATCCATAACCAGCATTTGGTATCGGTCTTTTTTTGACCTCGAGAAAGCTTATGATACCACGTGGAAGTATGGGATTTTGAAAGACCTCCATGGCATGGGCCTAAGAGCCGTATGCCTGGCTTTAAATCTCAAATTTCTTACAGAATAGGTCTTTCAAGGTACGAGTGGGATCTACGTTTAATCCGATTCTCGCTCCCAAGTGATGGGTGTGCCTCAAGGTAGCATCCTGTCAGTAACTTTATTTTTTCCGTGAAAATTAACAGCATCATCCAGTGTTTAAAACCTGGCATTGATAGCTCGTTATATGTCGACGATTTTCAGATTTGCTACAGGTCGTCCAGTATGAGTATCATTGACGTCAGTTGCAGCTTTGTTTGAATAAACTTCAACAATGGGCAACTGACAATGGATTTCGATTCTCAAAGTCAAAACAGTCTGTATGCATATCTGCCAGAAAAGATGTCACCATTTTAGATCCACAGCTGTTTCTGGACAAAACTCCGGTTCCAGTTGTGGAGGAGACCAAATTTCTGGGGGTTATTTTTGACAGGAGGCTATCTTTTGTTCCTCATTTACAGTATGTAAAAAGAAGGGCTTAAAGGCCCTCAATATCTTAAAGGTTATTGGTAAGACTGAATGGGAGCAGATCGAAAGGTTATGCTCCGACTTTATAGATCTTTAGTTCGGTCTAAACTTGATTATGGGTGCATTGTGTATGGGTCAGCACGTAAGTCTTACTTGCAAATGCTAGATCCTATACACAACCAGGGACTTAGGCTTTGTCTTGGTGCTTTCAAAACATCTCCTGTGGAGAGCTTGTACGTCGATGCACACGAACCTAGTTTGGGTGCTAGACGTGCAAAGCTTTCTCTGCAGTATGCTACAAAGATTAAACTATGCTAATACATCCTGCACATAATTTGGTGTTTGATAACAAGTATATATATGAAGTTATTTGATGCGAAGCCGAAAACTATTCGAACATTTGGTTTTCGCATTACGCAGTTTTTATCAGTTTCCAACATTGATTTAACCGACGTTTTGGAAACGCTTTCATATTTTATTTTGCCACCTTGGTGTATGAAACCACCGAAAATTGTATTCGATCTTGTACAACTAAAGAAAGTTCGCACAGATGCAATTATTTATAAATAACATTTCATGGAAATCCAAGAGAGGTATCGTGAATACATCCCTGTTTACACAGACGGATCACGGGATGGGAATTTTGCGGCTTATGCTACAGTGTTTCCATCAGACACAATAATTTCCATGAGATTTGCCCGATTCAGCATCAATCTTTACTGCTGAAATTTGGGCAATCATTAAAGCCCTGGAACAGATTAAGGATTCATATGCATCCAAGTATATTATTTTTACAGACTCACTTTCGTGTCTTCAAGCTCTACAGTACATGAAATTGGATCACCCCTTAGTTGGGATGGTGATACGAAAGTGTGTCCCTTTTTATCAATTGCCAATAAATGATGTTATACTGTGTTGGGTACCCAGCCATGTTGGCATTAGGGGTAACGAAAAGGCAGATGTTTGCTGCCAAGTCTGCTTTGAACTTGCCCCGTGTCCATGTTGGTGTCCCCTACAGTGATTTTAAATTTCATATTAACCCAATATATCTTTTCGGACTTGGCAAGATGATTGGGACGGTGCGGTTGCGAATAAGCTTCATTCTGTCAAGGCAGTCCTGGGAGAGTGGCAGTCATCCTACAGGCGATGCAGGAAGGATGAAGTAGTCTTATGCCGTGCCCGCATCGGCCATACATATTTGACGCATTCATTTATTTTTGAAAGAAGGACCCTCCTCCTCAGTGTGAACACTGTCAGTGTACACTGACTGTGCGGCACATTTTGGTGGAGTGTGATCATCTCAGCCGACAAGAAATGATATATTTGGCAACAGAAATGTTTTGGAATCATTTAAATTCCATCCAATGTTAATTGTAAAGTTTTTAAAACACTTTGACTTCTATACAAAATTTTAAGATATACTTAACTTGATTTTATATATTGTATTATACTTCCCCCCCCCCCCCCCCCCCCCCCCCCCCCCACAGCTCCTTACACTGTGGTTTTACATGAGTGTATATAAATATGTTCATATACTTACCATTTGTGACACCCAATAGCCGATATGTATTTTTGTGCTGGGGTGTCGTTAAACAAACATTCAATCAATCAATCATCCTGGAGCCTATTTCACTAAACATCGTATATTTACGTTTACGTGTAAAACTTACACCTGTCGTCCGTCTACCTCTACGTGTACGTTTACTCCATTTCACGAAGCCGGTCGTAGAAATACTACTAACTTACTTTATACGTAACTCTAAGTCTGTTTTCTTGTGCAACTCATTTATCAGAAATTGGACATCTAAAGCCGACTATTAATAAACAATGTGCTGTAGAACGGTCGTTAAACATAACAAACTTATAACGTTTAAAGAAAGAACGAATAAACTTCATAAAGTTTGGAAACCACCGTTTCCGGTATACCAACACATGGTTGTACTGTACCAAATAAAATCCTCTAGGCGACAATGTAATTAAAATTAAAATTATTTTATTGACCATAAGCTTAACAGCTCATCGGTTCAGCAATACATACATTGCATCATGGTGAACAAATGAGAGAGAAAAACAAATTATACAAATATTAGGAGAATGCAAGCAACATAAGTTGATCTAAATATAAGTCTTTCTCAGATTTGTGGCACTGTATAAATATTTTCCAAAATTTCGTAACTGCTTAGTGTTATTAATTTTAAACAATTTAATAAGTGTAAACACAGAAGGGTTTTTCCAATAATAAGGTTTGATATATTGTTTTCGTAGATCTGTATATAATGGGCAAACCAGTATAAAATGAATTTCATTTTCAATGTCATCAACACAAGCAACACATGTTCTTTTAGAACGGTCAGTAGTGCTATATCTACCGGTCTCGGTAGCTAATTGTGAGAGACAAAACGAAATTTAGTAATACATTTTCTAAAATGTACAGGTATAAATTTGGACAAATAATATTTAGTGAATATTCAGGTATTTGTAATAAGTACATTTTTATGATGCAAATATCTGACTTATAATCCGTTGTTGTTTTGTGATTGATCTAATAATCTTTATTTGATAGCATGCAAATGTTTGTCATCCTTGTGTTGGTTAATCCCACAATTCACTGAACCATAACATAAACAATTCATGCTTTATATGATAAGCCCAGTTTTGTTCGCTATATTTCTTTGCACAATCATATAATATGAATAGCACGCTTTCAATATGCCAATTATTTGTCTCAAGAAGTATGTGCTAATATCTTATATTAAATAATATGCAGACTTTTAATGGTAGACGACCAAGTTCAGCATAGATCATCGAATTATTTGTGGATCGTTTAGTACCAAGTATTTTTTTACAAAAATCAACATGAACTCTTTCGACAGTTTTTCTTTATGAGATCCCCAGACCTAAAATGCATAACATAAAATACTAGTAATATAACAATCAAACAATGAGGGTATTGTTTCAGTATTTAAATATAATGAATTCATTTTTAACGCAAAAGCGGCTTTTCTACCTTGATCTGCTGAATGTTTGTTTTCTTCTTCTGCAATTGTAAACTTAGTATTATAATAGAACATAAATTCAAGATATGAAAGTTTATCAACAGTTTCTATCCTATGTATCACTATACGACTATATGGGCCAATTATCTATGTTTGGACAAGTCGATGTGCACTTTAAACAAATAATAAACAAAAATATGGCGATTTCAATTCGTGTTTTTCATCAAGTAGTAGACATGGCATGAGTGGCCGCAACTAAACTTTTCCCACGTCAATGAAATGAGGTTATTAGTTGTGTAGGCAATATGCAAGATGACGTTTGGGTGTTTTTTGTGTGTTTTGGTTTGGGTTTGTTGCTGTTTTGGTCTAGACATCTTTCACCCTTATTAAAATAAGTCAGTTGAGCAGGCATTTGTGGTGTGGATATATATTACATTTCTAAATTGTAGAGATGTGTTTGTTTAACGACGTCATTAGAATACATTGATTTATTATTATCAGCTATTGGATGCTAAACATTTGGTAATTGTGACAAGTAGTTTCAGAGGAAACCCACGACATTTTTTTCCTAATGCAGCAAGGGATCTTTTATATCCGGTTTCCCACAGACATGGAAGCTCATACCACGGAGTTTTGACCAGTTGTGATGCATTGGTTGGAAACAGAAAACCCCCAAACAATCAGTTGAATGGATCCAACGAGGTGGTTCGATCCTGCGACGCAGGCACCTCAAGCGAGCACTCAACCGACTCAGCTAAATCCCGCCATGAGTGGATCAAATGACACAGGTAACAAAACTGGGTGTCACTAGATTATTAAAGGGAGTTAATTTGTTAAACGCTTTACAAAAAACAAAAACTGTTACCATTTTATGAATTATCGAATTGGACGTAGCAATTTACGAGCGCCACTAGTTCTGGCCGAGGGCACTCTTAGATTTACGTCTAACTTTACTCGTAACGTACGTTTACACTTATTTGTGAAATGCTCTCCAGTCACAGATTTACGTTTACGTGCAACACGTAACTTACGATGTTTAGCGAAAGAAATTGGGTCCTGGTACTGTCTCCCGTTCTGTCCGGGTCAAGTCCTTGAGTATCCAGAGACAGGACCCGGGATGGACATCTCTGAAAACTTAGTGGTATAATGCTAAAGTAGGTCATACTCAGACCCGCTCTCAACCAGAGCGAGTTTAACGACTCCGTGTTAGGTCACAGGTCCACAAACCTGTAGTACCCTGTACGATCACAAGCGAACAGGTTGCACAATTTTTAGATGCCAGTTTCTTTGTTTGTTTAACATACCCTGAATGTTGGCGGCCTTGTTGTTACGGTCCTACGTTTCCAGACATAATTTTTATACAACTGGGTGGAAATGATTTAACACATTTGGATGTCACACCTCAGCTGCTGTCTACATATATAGTTCAGTTTGCAAAATACTTATCCAATAAAAGTGATCATACTATCATTGTGATTGGACAATTACTTTGGAGGAATGTAAATAAAACACCCCCAGATTACAATCAACAGGTGGTACAAACAAATGTTTTGCTACAGGGAAAGACACAAGCTATGGAGAACGTAAAATTTTGGCATCATAGGGTTTTTTGGAAAGAGGATTTATCTTTCCTGTCAACGGATGGAGTCCATCTCTGTGAACAGGCAATGAAAAAGTATTTGCAGCCGAGTATAAGAGTGCAACAATCCTAAATCTTACAAGAAAAGTACTTCTACTATAATTGTAAGTAGGTATAGAATGTATATATATACATCTACATGTACAGATATATGGGGGGACATATTTATACATTGTTTACTTGTAAATGTAGTGTCATTTACCCCTATACACATTCAATGTGGTAAAATGTTCATAATTCTACTTGCTACCAAGCTCCCAAATATATGATATCTCAATGCACAAATCTATGTTATTTTGGTTTTAACATATACCAGTA
>NW_024536529.1:0-8754 GCF_016097555.1 Gigantopelta aegis | reverse complement strand
TTCAAAGAAAATGTGTACATCTAAAGGAAAATGTATGTATCGTATGTACGACCTGTGTGGGCGAATTATAGGCACATTTATTTTAGGCCTTGACCCAAACAATTGCTGAATCAGTGAAAACAAGTAATTTTGGGGCCGAATTTTCGAAAATTGATTTTTGCCGAACGGTGAGTCATAAGTAGTCGAATAAAGAATTTTTTTTGTACATAATGGATTGGGACCACTCACACAGGGTCTCATCCACTCTATAAATATCAGAACTCTTTCCGGAAGTCAGTATATGAGGCAATTACCGTTATATAAGAAAGCACTATAGTGGTGAAATCATTGATATACGTGTACTGAACTCTACTTCACCCCACCCCTTCAAAGAAAATGTGTACATCTAAAGGAAAATGTATGTATCGTATGTACGCTCTGTGTGGGCGAATTATAGGCACATTTATTTTAGTCCTTGACTGAAATAATTGCTGAATAAGTGAAAGAAGTAATTTTGGGCGGAATTTTCGAAAATTGATTTTTACCGAATGGTGAGTCATAAGTAGTCGAATAAAGAATTTTTTTGGTACATAATGGATTGGGACCACTCACACAGGGTCTCCTGCACTCTGTAAATATCCGAACCCTTTCCGGAAGTCAGTATATGAGGCAATTACAGTCATACAAGAACGCACTATAGCGGTGAAACCATTGATAAACGTGTACTGAACTCTACTTCACCCCACCTCTTCAAAGAAAATGTGTATATCTAAAGGAAAATGTATGTATCGTATGCACGACCTGCGTGGGCGAATTATAGGCGCACTTATTTTAGTCCTTGACCCAAATAATTGCTGAATAAGTGAAAAAAGTGATTTTGGGGCCGAATTTTCGAAAATTGATTTTTGCCGAACGGTGAGTCATAAGTAGTCGAATAAAGAATTTTTTTGGTACATAATGGATTGGGACCACTCACACAGGGTCTCATCCACTCTATAAATATCAGAACTCTTTCCGGAAGTCAGTATATGAGGCAATTACCGTTATATAAGAAAGCACTATAGTGGTGAAATCATTGATATACGTGTACTGAACTCTACTTCACCCCACCCCTTCAAAGAAAATGTGTACATCTAAAGGAAAATGTATGTATCGTATGTACGACCTGCGTGGGCGAATTATAGGCACATTTATTTTAGTCCTTGACCCAAATAATTGCTGAATAAGTGAAAAAAGTAATTTTGGGGCCGAATTTTCCTAAATTGATTTTTACCGAATGGTGAGTCATAAGTAGTCGAATAAAGAAAGTTTTTGGTACATATTGGATTGGGATCAGAGACACAGGGTCTCCTCCACTCTATATGTATCAGAACCCTTTCATGAAGTCAGTATATGAGGCAATTACCGGCATATATGAACGCACTGTAGTGCTTAAAGCATTGATATACGTGTTCTAACATCTACTTCACCCCACTCCTTCAAGCAAAATGTGTACATCTAAAGGGAAATGTATTTATCGTATGTACGACCTGCGTGGGCGAATTATAGGCACATTTATTTAGTCCTTGACCCAAATAATTGCTGAATAAGTGAAAAAAGTAATTTTGGGTCCGAAGTTTCTAAAATTGATTTTTACCGAACGGTGAGTCATAAGTAGTCGAATAAAGAAAGGTTTTGGTACATTATGGATTGGGACCACTCACACAGGGTCTCCTGCACTCTGTAAATATCCGAACCCTTTCCGGAAGTCAGTATATGAGGCAATTACCGTTATATAAGAAAGCACTATAGTGGTGAAATCATTGATAATAGTGTACTGAACTCTACTTCACCCCACACCTTCAAAGAAAATGTGTACATCTAAAGGAAAATGTATGTATCGTATGTACGCTCTTTGTGGGCGAATTATAGGCACATTTATTTTAGTCCTTGACCCAAACAATTGCTGAATAAGTGAAACAAGTAATTTTGCAGCCGAATTTTCCAAAATTAATTTTTGCCGAACGGTGAGTCATAAGTAGTCGAATAAAGAAAGGTTTTGGTACATTATGGATTGGGACCACTCACACAGGGTCTCCTCCACTCTATAAATATCAGAACCCTTTCCGGAAGTCAGTATATGAGGCAATTACCGTTATATAAGAAAGCACTATAGTGGTGAAATCATTGATATACGTGTACTGAACTCTATTTCACCCCACCCCTTCAAAGAAAATGTGTACATCTAAAGGGAAATGTATGTATCGTATGTACGACCTGCGTTGGCGAATTATAGGCACATTTATTTAGTCCTTGACCCAAATAATTGCTGAATAAGTGAAAAAAGTAATTTTGGGTCCGAATTTTCTAAAATTGATTTTTACCGAATGGTGAGTCATAAGTAGTCGAATAAAGAATTTTTTGGGTACATAATGGATTGGGACCACTCACACAGGGTCTCCTGCACTCCTGCTAAATATGAGAACCCTTTCATGAAGTCAGTATATGAGCGCAATTACCGGCATATAAGAACGCACTGTAGTGCTGAAAGCATTGATATACGTGTTCTAACATCTACTTCACCCCACCCCTTCAAACAAAATGTGTACATCTAAAGGCAAATGTATGTATCGTATGTACGACCTGCGTAGGCGAATTATAGGCACATTTATTTAGTCCTTGACCCAAATAATTGCTGAATAAGTGAAAAAAAAAACTTTTGGGGGGGGCCGAATTTTCCGAAATGGCATTTTTGCCGAACGGTGAGTCATAAGTAGTCGAATAAAGAAAGGTTTGGTACATAATGGATTGGGACCATTCACACAGGGTCTCCTCCACTCTATAAATATCAGAACCCTTTCCGGAAGTCAGTATATGACGCAAATTACCGTCATACAAGAACGCACTATAGCGGTGAAACCATTGATAAACGTGTACTGAACTCTACTTCACCCCACCCCTTCAAAGAAAATGTGTACATCTAAAGGAAAATGTATGTATCGTATGTACAACCTGCGTGGGCGAATTATAGGCACATTTATTTTAGTCCTTGACCCAAATAATTGCTGAATAAGTGAAAAAAAAAATTTTGGGCCGAATTTTCCGAAATGGATTTTTGCCGAAACGGTGAGTCCAGGAAGTAGTCGAATAAAGAAAGTTTTTGGTACATTATGGATTGGGACCACTCACACAGGGTCTCCTGCACTCTATAAATATCAGAACCCTTTCCGGAAGTCAGTATATGAGGCAATTACCGTTATATAAGAAAGCACTATAGTGGTGAAATCATTGATAATAGTGTACTGAAATCTACTTCACCCCACACCTTCAAAGAAAATGTTGAGGTACATCTAAAGGAAAATGTATGTATCGTATGTACGCTCTTTGTGAGGCGAATTATAGGCACATTTATTTTAGTCCTTGACCCAAACAATTGCTGAATAAGTGAAACAAGTAATTTTGCAGCCGAATTTTCCTAAATTAATTTTTGCCGAACGGTGAGTCATAAGTAGTCGAATAAAGAAAGGTTTTGGTACATTATGGATTGGGACCACTCACACAGGGTCTCCTCCACTCTATAAATATCAGAACCCTTTCCGGAAGTCAGTATATGAGGCAATTACCGTTATATAAGAAAGCACTATAGTGGTGAAATCATTGATATACGTGTACTGAACTCTATTTCACCCCACCCCTTCAAAGAAAATGTGTACATCTAAAGGGAAATGTATGTATCGTATGTACGACCTGCGTTGGCGAATTATAGGCACATTTATTTAGTCCTTGACCCAAATAATTGCTGAATAAGTGAAAAAAGTAATTTTGGGTCCGAATTTTCTCGAAAATTTTTGATTTTTTTTTTGCCGAACGGTGAGTCATAAGTAGTCGAATAAAGAATTTTTTTGGTACATAATGGATTGGGACCACTCACACAGGGTCTCCTCCACTCTATAAATATCAGAACAACTTTCCGGAAGTCAGTATATGAGGGCAATTTACCGTTATATAAGAAAGCACTATAGTGGTGAAATCATTGATGCTATACGTGTACTGAACTCTACTTCACCCCACACCTTCAAAGAAAAGAAAATGTGTACATCTAAAGGAAAATGTATGTATCGTATGTACGCTCTGCGTGGGCGAATTATAGGCACATTTATTTTAGTCCTTGACCCAAATAATTGCTGAATAAGTGAAACAAAGTAATTTTGCAGCCGAATTTTCCAAAATTAATTTTTCCCGAACGGTGAGTCATAAGTAGTCGAATAAAGAAAGTTTTTGGTACATATTGGATTGGGATCAGTGACACAGGGTCTCCTCCACTCTATATATATCAGAACCCTTTCATGAAGTCAGTATATGAGGCAATTACCGGCATATATGAACGCACTGTAGTGCTGAAAGCATTGATATACGTGTTCTAACATCTACTTCACCCCACTCCTTCAAGCAAAATGTGTACATCTAAAGGGAAATGTATGTATCGTATGTACGACCTGCGTGGGCGAATTATAGGCACATTTATTTAGTCCTTGACCCAAATAATTGCTGAATAAGTGAAAAAAGTAATTTTGGGTCCGAAGTTTCTAAAATTGATTTTTACCGAACGGTGAGTCATAAGTAGTCGAATAAAGAAAGGTTTTGGTACATTATGGATTGGGACCACTCACACAGGGTCTCCTCCACTCTATAAATATCAGAACCCTTTCCGGAAGTCAGTATATGAGGCAATTACCGTTATATAAGAAAGCACTATAGTGGTGAAATCATTGATATACGTGTACTGAACTCTATTTCACCCCACCCTTCAAAGAAAATGTGTACATCTAAAGGAAAATGTATGTATGGTATGTACGCTCTGTGTGGGCGAATTATAGGCACATTTATTTCAGTCCTTGACCCAAACAATTGCTGAATAAGTGAAACAAGTAATTTTGGGGCCGAATTTTCGAAAATTGATTTTTACCGAACGGTGAGTCATAAGTAGTCGAATAAAGAAAGGTTTTGGTACATTATGGATTGGGACCACTCACACAGGGTCTCCTGCACTCTGTAAATATCCGAACCCTTTCCGGAAGTCAGTATATGAGGCAATTACCGTTATATAAGAAAGCACTATAGTGGTGAAATCATTGATAATAGTGTACTGAACTCTACTTCACCCCACACCTTCAAAGAAAATGTGTACATCTAAAGGAAAATGTATGTATCGTATGTACGCTCTGTGTGGGCGAATTATAGGCACATTTATTTTAGTCCTTGACCCAAACAATTGCTGAATAAGTGAAACAAGTAATTTTGCAGCCGAATTTTCCTAAAATTAATTTTTGCCGAACGGTGAGTCATAAGTAGTCGAATAAAGAAAGGTTTTGGTACATTATGGATTGGGACCACTCACACAGGGTCTCCTCCACTCTATAAATATCAGAACCCTTTCCGGAAGTCAGTATATGAGGCAATTACCGTTATATAAGAAAGCACTATAGTGGTGAAATCATTGATATACGTGTACTGAACTCTACTTCACCCCACCCCTTCAAAGAAAATGTGTACATCTAAAGGAAAATGTATGTATCGTATGTACGACCTGCGTGGGCGAATTATAGGCACATTTATTTTAGTCCTTGACCCAAATAATTGCTGAATAAGTGAAAAAAGTAATTTTGGGCCGAATTTTCTAAAATTGATTTTTACCGAATGGTGAGTCATAAGTAGTCGAATAAAGAATTTTTTTGGTACATAATGGATTGGGACCACTCACACAGGGTCTCCTGCACTCTATAAATATCAGAACCCTTTCATGAAGTCAGTATATGAGGCAATTACCGGCATATAAGAACGCACTGTAGTGCTGAAAGCATTGATATACGTGTATCTAACACTCTACTTCACCCCACACCTTGAAAGCAAAATGTGTACATCTAAAGGCAAATGTATGTATCGTATGTATACGACCTGCGTAGGCGAATTATTGGCACATTTATTTTAGTCCTTGACCCCAATAATTGCTGAATAAGTGAAAAAAATAATTTTGGGGCCGAATTTTCCGAAATGGATTTTTGCCGAACGGTGAGTCATAAGTAGTCGAATAAAGAAAGGTTTTGGTACATTATGGATTGGGACAATTCACACAGGGTCTCCTCCACTCTATAAATATCAGAACCCTTTCCGGAAGTCAGTATATGAGGCAATTACAGTCATACAAGAACGCACTATAGCGGTGAAACCATTGATAAACGTGTACTGAACTCTATTTCACCCCACCCCTTCAAAGAAAATGTGTACATCTAAAGGAAAATGTATGTATGGTATGTACGCTCTGTGTGGGCGAATTATAGGCACATTTATTTCAGTCCTTGACCCAAACAATTGCTGAATAAGTGAAAACAATGTAATTTGCCAGCCGAATTTTCCAAAATTGATTTGTTACCGAACGGTGGCAGTCATAAGTAGTCGAATAAAGAATTTTTTTGGTACATAATGGATTGGGACCACTCACACAGGGTCCCCTGCACTCTGTAAATATCAGAACCCTTTCCGGAAGTCAGTATATGAGGCAATTACCGTTATATAAGAAAGCACTATAGTGGTGAAATCATTGATAATAGTGTACTGAAACTCTACTTCACCCCACCACCTCAAAGAAAACGTGTACATCTAAAGGAAAATGTATGTATCGTATGTACGCTCTGCTGTGGGGCGAATTATAGGCACATTTATTTTAATCCTTGACCCAAACAATCTGAATAAGTGAAACAAGTAATTTTGTAATTTTCCAAAATAATTTTTGCCGAACGGTGAGTCATAAGTAGTCGAACTATAAGAAAGTTTTGTGGTACATTTGGATTGGGATCACTCACACAGGGTCTCCTCCATCTATAAATATCAGAACCCTTTCCGGAAGTCAGTATATGAGGCAATTACCGTTATATAAGAAAAGCACTATAGTGGTGAAATCATTGATATACGTGTACTTTCTACTTCACCCCAACCCTTCAAAGAAAATGTGTACATCTAAAGGAAAATGTATGTATGGTACGCTCTGTGTGGGCGAATTATAGGCACATTTATTTTAGTCCTTGACCCAAACAATTGCTGAATAAGTGAAAACAAGTAATTTTGGGGCCGAATTTTTCGAAAATTGATTTGTGCCGAACGGTGAGTCATAAGTAGTCGAATAAAGATTTGTTTTTGTACATAACGGATTGGGACCACTCGCACAGGGTCTCATCCACTCTATAAATATCAGAACTCTTTCCGGAAGTCAGTATATGAGGCAATTACCGTTATATAAGAAAGCACTATAGTGGTGAAATCATTGATATACGTGTACTGAACTCTACTTCACCCCACCCCTTCAAAGAAAATGTGTACATCTAAAGGAAAATGTATGTATCGTATGTACGATCTGTGTGGGCGAATTATAGGCACATTTATTTTAGTCCTTGACCCAAATAATTGCTGAATAAGTGAAAAAAGTAATTTTGGGGCGCGGAATTTCGAAATTTGATTTTTTACCGAATGGTGAGTCATAAGTAGTCGAAATAAGAGAATTTTTTTTGTAACATAATGGATTGGGACCACTAACACAGGGGTCTCTTGCCACTCTGTAAATATCCGAAACCCTTTCCGGAAGTCAGTATATGAGGCAATTACCGTTATATAAGAACGCACTATAGCGTGTGAAAATCAAAGTGATATATACGTGTACTGAACTCTACTTCACCCCACCTCTTCAACCAAAATGTGTACATCTAAAGGAAAATGTATGTATCGTATGTACGATCTGCGTGGGCGAATTATAGGCGCACTTATTTTAGTCCTTGACCCAAATAATTGCTGAATAAGTGAAAAAAGTGATTTTGAGGCCGAATTTTCGAAAATTGATTTTTGCCGAACGGTTAGTCAAAAGTAGTCGAATAAAGAATTTTTTTTGTACATAATGGATTGGGACCACTCACACAGGGTCTCATCCACTCTATAAATATCAGAACTCTTTCCGGAAGTCAGTATATGAGGCAATTACCGTTATATAAGAAAGCACTATAGTGGTGAAATCATTGATATACGTGTACTGAACTCTACTTCACCCCACCCCTTCAAAGAAAATGTGTACATCTAAAGGCAAATGTATGTATCGTATGTACGACCTGCGTGGGCGAATTATAGGCACATTTATTTTAGTCCTTGACCCAAATAATTGCTGAATAAGTGAAAAAAGTAATTTTGGGGCCGAATTTTCCTAAATGGATTTTTACCGAACGGTGAGTCATAAGTAGTCGAATAAAGAAAGGTTTTTGGTACTATATGGATTGGGACAGATTCACACAGGGTCTCCTCCACTCTATAAATATCAGAACCCTTTCATGAAGTCAGTATATGAGGCAATTACAGGCATATAAGAACGCACTATAGTGGGTGAAAGCATGATTGATATACGTGTAGCTAACATCTACTTCACCCCACCTCTTCAAAGAAAAATGTGTACATCTAAAGGAAAATGTATGTATCGTATGTACGACCTGCGTGGGCCGAATTATAGGCACATTTATTTAGTCCTTGACCCAAATAATTGCTGAATAAGTGAAAAAAGCTAATTTGGGGCCGAATTTTCGAAAATTTATTTTTGCCGAACGGTGAGTCATAAGTAGTCGAATAAAGAAAGGTTTTGGTACATTATGGATTGGGACCACTCACACAGGGGTCTCCTCCACTCTATAAAATATCAGAACCCTTCCGGAAGTCAGTATATGAAGCAATTACCGTTATATAAGAAAGCACTATAGTGGTGAAAAT
>NW_024536528.1:0-8802 GCF_016097555.1 Gigantopelta aegis | reverse complement strand
ATTTGTGTTGGCAAATAAAACATTTCGTAAATTGTAATCAGAGATAGAATAATATAAAAATAAATATTTTATTAATCTTTTGTCAAACTCAAGCAATATTTACCTTTAAAAATAGTTTCAGCAATTAGAAAAAAAGAGATGTAAAAAAATTAAGTTATTAAATTTCTTTACACTTTATAGTGTCACACATTATACTTGTGGTGATACAAAAGCTAATGCTAATTAAATTATTCAGTTTAAAATCCAAAACAATTTCATAAAGGTAGCATACATTTGTGAATAATGTCCTTCATATAGTTTACATTTCAACATAGAAAGGAAAATGTCTCATGTAAAATTTTGGATAAACTGGCTAAGAATTTTCAACTACCTAACGTAGTGCATCTAACCTTCCACACTAATTATTTTAATACAAGGAACCATTAACTCCTATACTAACCATCAATTGGGGTCCTCAATATGTTCTATCTCCTCTTCCCTTATGGAGACAAGCAAGATCTCTATAGCATCTAACAGAATTTAGTATACTAAGTATGCTACAGCACCAATACAATGTGCTCAGCCATCATATAGTACAGAGTGTAGGCGACGAACGATAGAATACAGGAATGTGATATAGGACTGATCATGACACTAGGGACTTGTACCATAATGTCAACTACACTTATACTGTACCAAAGATTCCGTTCCGCAAACACACTTAGGCTGACTGCAACGCTGGGGGGGGGGGGGGTGTACTAACATGACGATTAAATGATGCCAGTGATGATGAAAAAAAGGGAACACTTTTCCAACTATGTGCCTAAGTGGTCATCTCGAAGTGGCAGCCTCATTCAGTTGAAAAGTGCTTTTGTTACTAAAAGGAGCAATGCAAAGAAAGGATCATGAGCGTTCCCACAACCATGCTTGATTTTCCACCTTCTTGGTATACTTTCTCATCACTAATAATACATTTTCTACAGTAACTGCATCGAGCAAATGTCTTTTGATATTATAAAGTGTTCTCTCACTGACAAGAAGACTACGAGCTTTTGCTACATCACTAGTGAGCAATGAGGTACTCCTCACATTGAAATGAATGCATTTGCACTTAATTGCAATACAGTCTTAATAACACTGTTAAAAACTTTGTGCTTTTCTGATGTTCCTCCATTGATGTAACTATTGTAACACAACGATAGTGCTCAGTGTTACTTCAACAATAACTTCAACGTCATCATTCTCCCAATAAACATACCATTGGTCCATACATGACAACGACGAGTTAACATTTGAATTTTCGTGGATCACTATCAGCAATTTCACCAGCTTTATTATGTACTGGTAGACAAAAAATGCGGAGAAAGGCCTAAAAAGAAGGAGATGAAGAAATCTTGTTGAGAGGAATTGGTTAGGATCAGGACACGCAGAGACACCATTCCTAATCCATTTTCTATTACAATATCTGTTGGTGGCTCAGTATAAATGAGAGATGGAAAAAAACAGAGCTCATTTGATGGCTCCATCCTATGGAGAGTGAAATATTGGTTTTCGAATTTTAGTGTATTTGCTTCTAAAACATGACAGAACTGAAGACTTCTAAGGAACCCAATTACATATGAGTATTATGGAAACTTTGGAAACAATTTTTGCAGAAATAGACCTAGGCACAATACCGTATTACTAGCATCATAGTTTTGATGTGAGCACGATGAATTTCGTTTAGGAGCAAATAGAACCACCATTGGACTTTGCAGTGATAAGGTAGCCGTCAATAACAACCCAACTTTGAGCATCCTCCTCATTTTTTAAGAAATAAGATGAGACCCTTGTCACTTAAAGGTGGTTAGGAATTCCAATAGCACTGGACTACCTATCAGAAGGAAGAGAAGGGTCGTCATGCTTTTGTAAAACATCACATAGCTCCTTCAGGCTAATGGCACAGTATTCTCTTTACTTCGAAGCAATTGCAAAAAGAGGAATTGAACTGCCAATAGAAACTAATTTTATCAGATATGATAAGTACAGCTTTGCAGCTATAAGAAGCATAGCAACAAATTTCTTTAACACCTTTTCCTCCAGGGACGATGACATTCCATAGGTAGGAACCACGATATTCTTGTGAATGGTCAGCTTTTGCAGCAACTCAGCAACTACTTCAGAAATTTTCTCATAAGCATCATTATCTCATCACGTCGACTTCCAATGACAAGTATTTGAGATGGAACCTTGATAAACTGAAGACTGGCATTCTTTATAAAATTGAACCAGTAGTACAATCTCTTTTAAAACAACATCTAGATTGTCGGTCATCTTAGAAAGTATGACAAAACAGCAGGTGTGCTTAGCATAAGATTTTCTAGAATTGCTGCATGACTGCTATAATACTCCTTATGACCTGGCAAGATCATAAAGGACAATATTTCCCACTTCATGACTTGTAATTGTATGTGCATTAATACCAGTAGTTAGCAGTTCTACTGGAAAGGATCAGATTGTAATCAAACTGTAGTTAGGTGGTTTGTTAGCTCGTTCCATAATGACGCAGCAAGTGAACTTTTACCTGCACCAATATTACCACAGAAAAAGACTTTGCTTTAGGAATCCACAGGGAAGTCTTTTCGGACACTGCTCAAATGGCTCAAACATCTTTCAAATATTTGAAGCGATCTTCAGCGTCTCGATAAACAAGTCCATGGCTGTTTGATTATTGCCTGTTCTTAGCTATTGGGTTAATCTTTCCTGATGACAAAAGAGATTTCACAACATCACCATGACAACCCATACAGCAGCATGAAGGGGTGTGTTACCAAACTAAATATAATAAAATGTATTAGTAAGTAACATTCTATAACCTAGTTTGTTATATCAATCATTGTGCATGCAATAAGCCCTAATTGACAGGGTTAATAACTTAACATTCACTGATGACACAAGTCTATCATCTGACACCCTTCATTTTGAATGATATGAAACAAGAGTCGTGTAACAACATTAAATAAATAATTTCAATTGACACAATCAGATTTCACTACCCAGATTCTGGGTAGCATGGGTAACAAAAAGTAGCACTATGTTGTATAGGCTTCAAGTATATCTTGTTTGTACAAGGTCAAAGTTTTGTTGTGGTTGCTATAAAATCAAAACTGTTTTACAACCTACAAGTCAGTATTATCATTTTTTTTTTAAATCCCTTAATCTTTTTATAGTAAACAACCATGCTTTGAATGGAACACTTGCAAAGAATGTATGTCCTATTTGCTTTCAATTATTGTAATAGGTTGAAGTTCTTAAGTGACCTTTGCTAGACCTTTCTTGTGCATTAGAAAGAAAAGGGTCTACCTCAATAGACTATGAAAATGCTAAATAAATCAGTAATCATTGTAAATGAAAATAACCTCAATTTAATAGTAGGAAGGTGAGATAAACATTAATAAGTTGAACATTGAGCAATGTATACACAAATAGCTAAGACCGTTTGAAAGTACAATAAATAAAAAAAGTAATTAAAACACATTTTGAAAAGTTTTGAAAAAAATGAAAGATGATGCAGTGATGATACAATGTCAAAAGAAGGAAACAAAGTAGGGTTAACATACAAATTCATATTAAAATTCCTACATATGTAGCCAGGAAAGCAGTACAGCACAATTTCAATATATACCACTATATACTCTTTCATTGGATCTACTGATTTATAGATGCCAAAGTTAATCATGCATACTGACTGGCTACTTATATGTAGAGATTTTTAACTTATGTGTTTCATCCTACTTTGTTTCTTTCCTTTTTTGCAATATCTTTAAATTTCTCAAATGTTTTTTATTAACCTTGTTTTTTTATTACTCTCTCTACTGTAATGATAAAATGACTCAGACAATAAATTGCTTTATACATCAAATAGTTGGGCTCTTGATTATGAAATTGTATTGTTATTAGAACTAACAAAAGCTACAAATCATTAAAAATAATGATAATTTTACAATCTTGACAGGTAAAAGATTAAACTCAGCAAATCCAGTGAATGTAACTGACTCCATGCTTTAATAGTTTGCATCACTGATGCAATTTTAGCAGACTCAGAAAACATTTTATAAATGAACAGATCGAATGTTTCCTGATGGTTAATGATTGTGTAGTTACTTTATATACTTTTTTTAAAAGTAACATGGTTAAAAGTATTTTAGGACATAGCATGTTAACTGCACATAATCATTTAATGTTTAAACCAAAAACAAATATACAATAAATAAAGGTTTATAGTATAAAACTGACTTAAAACTATTTGAATAAAAAGATAGTATGCTCACCTTGTAACTACAACAATCATAAAATATTTCAACATGATGTAACCAAAGTGAATAGTAAGATTTGTTTTCTGTAATAGTATCTTAAATTGTGACATGAAAACAAAACCTTAAAAGTGTCAACGAACCATTGATAGTTAGATAATTGTATAGTTGCTTTATGTTATTATGCTTGAGTTGAAGCTGGTTAAACACATTTTAGGACCATAGCTTATCTTATATAGGAATCTTGTTTTGGTGAATAAACAATGAAATGATATTCACAACTTACCTGGCAGCATGTCAGGTTTAGCACTGAATGTGAGAAGAAGCTGAACACATTCATTATTGCTTTCTCAAGATGCGTATTGTACAAAGCAGTTTGCCCCTCCTAATACATATTGTAAAAGGCCAATAAACATATGCTGATACTAACCAGTATTGAAAGTGTAAGCAAACCACACAAATTGAAATGATATTTCACAACTTACATTCTTCAGCATTATGTCAGGGTTAGCACTGAATGTGAAAGAAGCTGAACCCATTCATTATTTCCCTTCTCAGTGTCTTGAGACACAAAGCCACAGTTTTGGCCTTGTTATGTATGCCGATTGTAAAAGGACAAATCAAAATTGAGTGCATATCGCACACAGTTGAAAGTTGCATGTATGGTGTCAAACTGAGATAAAATTTCAGGTGCACGGCTATATGTAATGTCTATAGTATTTGCTTTTTATTACAAATTCTCCAACAATACACAATTGTATGCTACTCCTGGCCAGCAATGCACTGATAGATACACATACATATGTGCCTTGAAAAAAATAACCCACGCAAGGCTTTGCCTTGTTTTAGTGTTATAGTATCTGTACTATCCCTCAAATATCGACATATTACAAGTTGGCATACCCCACATGTTTCCAATGTAACATTAGCTCCCTTGACAGGGCATTTCTAATGCCTTCCACATCTCCCCATCTTGTTTGAAGATTCAAAAGCAAAATTGTCCTAAATAGTAAAGGTAAAAATGTCTAATTTTTTATAATAACAAAGAACATAATATCATCTTCTCCCTAAAGTAGATAATTAAAGCACTCATACATAGGGGAATGGTTGATTGCAATCATCTTGTTAAACTGAAAACTATTTATTTTGCCAAATGTTATTACAACTACTCATAATAATGTCTACATCTGACTGTACTCGTTTTATTTTAATTTCCATAGATATTTCATGTTTATGTACTTGTCAATGCTAAAATCACAAAATTATGTCCATATACAACTACTACAAAACATAGAGTAAATAGAGATGCAGAGTATATATAAAATACGTACAAACTTATTACATCATGACTTACAGCCTTGTAAGAATTTACATTGGGGTGGCATTAATCATTGAAATAAACATCTTCATATGACATCATTTTTAGTCCAATAAGATGCCATGAAGTGCATGTACGGTCCACACTAAGGAGATAAGAAAAGTATGGACATGAGTCAGTGTAAGTAAAATAGTGATCATAACTCAAAAATGCTACTAAAGTAATGGATAACTCATTCTAGAGTGCTTTGTGTACAGAGAAAGATGGCCATAACATGCTCCGGGCAGTGTGATATATTAAATTACTACCATTATATATTTAAACAATAATAGTTTTAGTTGTTGTAACTAGCATAGATGCGTAGTAGCATTATACTTGTCTACTGATAAGAGAAAGAGATGTTCTACAGTTGAGATAAGGAGTGGACCAAAGAACTAAAAAACGTGAAGACAAATTTGAAATAGCTGATTACTGAAAGGAAGTGACAGTGTATGTTGAATAGAGACTGCATGCAGCATAATACAGTATCTAAAAACCAAAGACGGTCAGTCCAAATGGTATTTCACAATTCCAATGCATTCCAGCATAGTTTGAATGAACAATTTCTTCAGGAATGCTTCAAGAAAACACAAACTGGGACTTTTACGTCTTTCATGACTGCATGGTGTTTGAAGTATGTGTATAAAGAAGACTGCATATGGGTGGTATAAATTTCGTAGTCAAATCTGGTCCCTTTTAGAATCACAGTTCCTAAAAAGAAATAGATTTATTCCATACCCACTAAATTCCTATTTAATAATATTATGGTGATACAGTATTATCTTAGAAAGGGAAAAGTGACTTTAAAATCTATTGTTTGCAATGATCAATAATATAGGACCATGACCTAACCATGGAGACAGACTAAAAAATGGGAATAGAAGGCCAAATTGCCAGTATTAATATCAACGTTGTTAATTGGTAAAAAAAAAAAACATCATAATGGTTTTCAATGTCAAATAATGAAATCCTCATATCACGGTAAAAAAACGTGAGTAAACAAGGCCATCAAGTACAAAAAGAGCAATCAAAAGAGCTTCAATATATATATAAAATTGTGTGTTATAGAAGGCTAGTGATGATGATCAATATTCATGACTCCTCTTATAACTTGAGAGGTATATGCAATCTGGAAATATTTTACGGTTATTAAATGCATTGTTGCACTATTGCTTGGGGAAAAAGCTCTATCATTTAGTGCCACTCCAGTAAGCCACTCCTTTCCTAGTCCCTAAATAATGACGCAGTACTGTTTTTTTCAAAATGTTAAAGGAACTACATTTTCAAAGGTTAGGGATAAACTTGCATTAGGGCAAAGGTAAATGTCATTAAGAGATATTAAATTGGGATTACCAAGATGGTAATTTGTTTTAATGCGAGTCGAGTTTTATTTGTGTGTGTTATTCGAACAGCTTCAAAGCTAACATACGAAGTCAACAATATTCAGAACCATCTTGTGTATTAAAAGTGGTCCTTGGAACCTCCAAAAAAGGAGTTTACAAACAGCACCAAATGAATCATCGAATACTAGGGGGAAATTAAAGAAAAGACTAAACTATAAGTGATCTGACCTACCTGATCTGTTGGCTAATATAAAAGAATTAGTCAGCAAAGCACATGTGATGATATTGAACCAAGTAGTTACTAAAAACAGATACTAGGTTATACATGGTCGCAGAATGATACTTACAGAAAAAGTGAAACCTAAGACAAAGAAAAGGAGTGCATTATGAATCAAGTACACAAGGTTAAATCTACGCAAATCTAATTTTCTAATACTGAAACATCAACTATATTGCCAAATGATTCATCAGAACCTTTTAGTAGAAATTGTGAAACAAAAGGCTAACTAAAAAAATTGATATAGCTTATAATTGATCACAAAGACACCCAGGAAGTAACCCAAGGCAAGGTTATGGTGAGGTTAGTTTACATTGATTTGCAAAAAAAAAACATGTGTTTAAGAAATGAGTTAATAAACCAGACAAAAGGTCTCTGCTCACAATTCTTATCGCAAGTGTTCAAAGACACTAAGAAACTCTTGAGCACTTCTTGAATGTATGGTGTGCACAAAAACGAAAAGTAAACCCAAAAATATAATCCATATCATTTAATCAAAATATAGCTTATTAGTAAAATAGTTACTACAACTAGATACTCCTGACATGAACAGAATAATTCTACTTCAAATACACCCAGTGGGTCATCAAGTAGATTGTTCCAGTACTGACAATTCTAGAGACTGATCACTGTGATCAATCCTTTGTTCTTTTAGATTCTATAGTCAAATTTTACCATTTGAGTGTATTTTCAGTATCAGAGAAAATTTTAAACGCATTCTTTCTGCCACTTCATACTCTAAACAAAGTCACAAACACAAGAAGATGATAGTCAGTCCTTTCGTTCCATCAGTATTCCATGGGACTTATAGATGCTTGATTTATTCAACATTACTCTCGCCGATATTTAACCAGATTCAACGATACTGTTACGCACCTTGTTCAACCCAAAAAATGCAGCCTCCAATTTGAAACCTTTGTTGGTAGGGTACAACTCTCAATTTTACAAGATAGGTATGGCTTCCTTCAGGCCCCACAAATAGACTATTGTAATTTCGAGTCCTCGGTACTTGTAACAAAACCTAATCAGTAATTTATACAACAAAGTATGTAGGATTGTAATAAAAGATACACCTTAAGTAAAAACTTCCAAGAGTAAACAATCATTCCACTTCCGTTGCACCTTTTGGTCTTCCAATAATAATAATACCTTGGTTTGGCAAGTTTCTTGAATAAAGAAGCTACTAGCAAAGGATTGTGAACATAAAAGTTACCGAGTGATCATTTGATTTTTGAAAGAAACTAAGGGAGAAGTCTTTATTAAAAAGAAACTTCTACACAATGGCTGTGATTATAGTGTGTTTAAAAACCCCGTACATTGTGGCTTAATGCCTGCTTTTAAGGTAAAAATATAATTATTGGCCAAATTGAGCAAAGGGTTAATACCAGCTGCTAGTTTAAAACAAGGTAAACCAGAAGAATTAACATTCCAGAATCAAAGTGTTGGATTCAATGTCAAAAGGCATCAGTTAAGGGAAAAAAAAGGTGCTAATTGGCCTCAGTCGGACTCTTATAATTATTATTTAAGAAAGAAATATACTAAACAACAATAAAT
>NW_024536527.1:0-8760 GCF_016097555.1 Gigantopelta aegis | reverse complement strand
TTGTTTTGGTGAAGAATAGAAATACAATTGAGAGATATTTATTTATCAGTGCATTTGGTTACAGATTCTGAAAAAAAAAAAAAAAAGGGGGGGGACCATAAACATTCCTCGATTTTCTTAGCCCCAAACATGTAATCCAAATAAAAGGATTTCCCCTTTCCTTGCCAATGTGTAAAAAAAAAAAGAGTTTCAAGGTATTGTGGCGACAGGGGGGTGCCTTTCTGGGAAAAAAAAAAAAAAACCAATAGCTGTAAGAAATTAACATATGTGTTGGAGTCCAAGAGCCGCGATAAGATACAAAAACAATGTGCTCTAGTGGTGTGTGTTAATAAAAACACACTTTACTTTATACTTTATCTTGTAAGTTTGTTTTATGATTTGTGCCTTACTGCAACGATATAACTCGACAACGAAAGTTTAATAACTCTCTTATGTCGTCTATATTGCCATGGTGATAAACTCAAAAAAACACCCAGGTCCTCGTGTTGTGTCAGGCAAAGGGTGATGAGTTAGGTGTTTGTAAATGGGTAACATTTCAGATGTGAATCCGATGCGTGTAACACGGTTCATTTGATAAATTTATGTCATTTCTCTGAAACACTAGCCAACTTTCGTGTGGGAGGATATTATTATGTTGCGGAATGTTTTATACGTGTTTGTGTTGTTGTTTTAGTTGAAGTGTGGAATCAGAGATGGAAGATATGTATCATCGGCTGATTTCTCAACATCCTTGTGACAGAAGGAAGTTCTATTTTAGTATATTAGGTTTAGATAGGATAGGATAGGATAGGATAGGATAGGATAGGATAGGATAGGATAGGATAGGATAGGATAGGATAGGAAAGGAAAGGATAGCTTAGGATAGCTTAGGATAGGATAGGATAGGATAGGATAGGATAGGATAGGATAGGATAGCTTAGGATAGGATAGCTTAGGATAGGATAGCTTAGGTTTATTTTTATGTATCTCTTCCTGAACAATTTCCTCTCCTTTTTTAGTTCTTCAGTTGATGCCACAGTGACGAGATGGACAATAGCTGTCGGACATCATGAAATGAAGCATTTCAATGGTTAGTTACCTCCCTTGTTGATTTTTGATAGTTTGGTTTGTAATTGTTTTTGGTGAAGAATAGAATTACAATTGAAAGATATTTATTTATCAGTGCATTGGTTACAGATCTAAAAGACATACATCTCTATTACTAGCAAGATGTATCAAATAAAAGAATTCCTTGCTGCCTGTCGTAAAAGAGTAGGGCCTATGTTTTTTGGCGACAGCGGGTTTCCGTCTGGAAAAAACAGTGTCGAATTTTACCAATGTTTGACGTCCAATAGCCGACGATAAGCTATAAAAAATCAATGTGATCTAGTGGGTGTCGTTAAATAAACAAACTTTACTTTTTTACTTTATGCTTGGGGATAGTTGTTTTATGATTGTGTGCCTTACTGCAAACGTATTATATACTCGACAACGAAAGTTTAGCAACTATCTTTTATGTCTTCTATATTGGCCATGGTTGAATAAACTTTTAAAAAAAAACCCAGGTCCTCGTGTTGGGGTGTTTTTAGGCAAAGGTGAGTGATGTTTCGGTTGTTTGTAAATGGTAAACATTTCAGATGTGAATACCGATGCGTGTAAAAATAGATATTTATAAATGTTATATCATTTCTCTTAACACTAGCTCAACTTTCGTTGTTGAGTATATTATTATTGTTGAGGAATGTTTTCTACGTTGTTTTGTTGTTGTTTTTTAGTTGACGTCTGGAATCAAGAGATGGAAGATATTTATCATCGGGCTGATTTCATCAACATCCTTGTGACAGAAGGAAGTTCTATTTTATTATATTAGGTTAGGTTAGGTTAGGATAGGATAGGATAGGATAGGACAGGACAGGACAGGACAGGACAGGACAGGACAGGACAGGACAGGACAGGACAGGACAGGACAGGACAGGACAGGACAGGACAGGGTACAGGACAGGACAGGAAGGACAGGACAGGACAGGCAGGACAGGTACAGGACAGAACAGGACAGGACAGGACAGGACAGGACCAGGACTTATGACAGTACAGACAGGACCAGGCCACAGGACAGGACAGGACATGCCAGGACAGGACAGGACAGACAGGGACAGGACAGGACAGGACAGGACAGGACAGGACAGGACAGGACAGGACAGGACAGGACAGGACAGGACAGGACAGGACAGGACAGGACAGGACAGGACAGGACAGGACAGGACAGGACAGGACAGGACAGGACAGGTACAGCAGAGACAGGACAGGACAGGACAGGACAGGACAGGACAGGACAGGACAGGACAGGACAGGACAGGACAGGACAGGACATGACAGGACAGGACAGGACAGGACAGGACAGGACAGGACAGGACAGGACAGGACAGGACAGGACAGGACAGGACAGGACAGGACAGGACAGCTTAGGATAGCTTAGGACAGGACAGCTTAGGATAGCTTAGGATAGGATAGCTTAGGTTTATTTTTATGTATCTCTTCCTGAACAATTTCCTCTCTTTGTTTTAGTTCTTCAGTTGATGCCAAAGTGACGAGATGGACGATAGCTGTCGGACATCATGAAATGAAGCATTTCAATGGTAAGTTACCTCCCTTGTTGATTTTTGATAGTTTGGTTTGTAATTGTTTTTGGTGAAGAATAGAATTACAATTGAAAGATATTTATTTATCAGTGCATTGGTTTCAGATCTAAAAGACATACATCTCTATTACTAGCAAGATGTATCAAATAAAAGATCCCTTGCTGCCTGTTCGTAAAGAGTAGCCTATGTGGCGACAGCGGGTTTTCCTCTGTGAAAAAAACTGTCATCAATTACCATAAGTTTGACATCCAATAGCCGACGATAAGATAAAAAAATCAATGGTGCTCTAGTGGTGTCGTTAAATAAAACAAACTTTACTTTTTTTACTTATGTTTTGATAGTTGGTTTAGGATTGTGTGCCTTACTGCAAACGTATATATACTCGTAGATGAAAGTTTAGCAACTATTCTTTTATGTCTTCTATATTTGCCATGGTTAGGAATAAACTTCAAAAAAAAACCCAGGTCCTCGTGTTGTGTTCAGGCAAAGTTTGATGAGTTTAGGTTGTTTGTAAATGGTAAACATTTCAGATGTGAATACCGATGCGTGTAAAAATAGGTTCATTTATAAATGTTATGTCATTTCTCTTAACACTAGCTCAACTTTCGTTGTTGAATATATTATTATTGTTGAGGAATGTTTTCTACGTTGTTTTGTTGTTGTTTTTTAGTTGACGTGTGGAATCAAGAGATGGAAGATATTTATCATCGGGCTGATTTCATCAACATCCTTGTGACAGAAGGAAGTTCTATTTTATTATATTAGGTTAAGTTAGGATAGGATAGGATAGGATAGGATAGGATAGGATAGGATAGGATAGGATAGGATAGGATAGGATAGCTTAGGATAGCTTAGGATAGGATAGGATAGCTTAGGATAGGATAGGATAGCTTAGGATAGGATAGGATAGGATAGGATAGGATAGGATAGGATAGGATAGGATAGGATAGGATAGGATAGGATAGGATAGCTTAGGATAGGATAGCTTAGGTTTATTTTTATGTATCTCTTCCTGAACAATTTCCTCTTTGTTTTAGTTCTTCAGTTGATGCCAAAGTGACGAGATGGACGATAGCTGTCGGGCATCATGAAATGAAGCATTTCAATGGTAAGTTACCTCCCTTGTTGATTTTTGATAGTTTGGTTTGTAATTGTTTTTGGTGAAGAATAGAATTACAATTGAAAGATATTTATTTATCAGTGAATTGGTTACAGATCTAAAAGACATACATCTCTATTACTAGCAAGATGTATCAAATAAAAGATCCCTTGCTGCCTGTCGTAAAAAGAGTAGCCTATGGGTTGGCGACAGCGGGTTTCCTCTGGAAAAAACAGTGTCAGAATTACCATATGTTTGACGTCCAAAATAGCCGAACGATAAGTTAAAAAAATCAATGTGCTCTACTGGTGTCGTGAAATAAAACAAATACTTTACTTTTTACTTTATCTTGATGGATAGTTTTGTGTTTATGATTGTGCCTTACTGGAAAACGTATATATACTCGACAACGAAAGTTTTAGCAACTACTATCTTTTATGTCTTCTACATTTGCCATGGTTGGAATAAACTTCAAAAAGAAAATCAGGTCCTCGTGTTGTGTGGAGGCAAAGGTACATGAGTTTAGGTTGTTTGTAAATGGTAAACATTTCAGATGTGAATACCGATGCGTGTAAACATACATGTAGGTTCATTTATAAATGTTATGTCATTTCTCTTAACACTAGCTCAACTTTCTTTGTTGAGTATATTATTATTGTTGAGGAATGTTTTCTACGTTGTTTTTATGGGTTTTGTTGTTTTTTAAGTTGACGTGTGGAATCAAGAGATGGAAGATATTTATCATCGGGCTGATTTCATCAACATCCTTGTGACAGAAGGAAGTTCTATTTTATTATATTAGGTTAGGATAGGACAGGATAGGATAGGATAGGATAGCTTAGGATAGGATAGCTTAGGATAGGATAGCTTAGGTTTATTTGTATGTATCTCTTCCGGAACAATTTCCTCTCTTTGTTTTAATTCTTCAGTTGATGCCACAGTGACGAGATGGACGATAGCTGTCGGACATCATGAAATGAAGCATTTCAATGGTAAGTTACCTCCTTTGTTGATTTTTGATACTTTGGTTTGTAATTGTTGTTTGGTGAAAATATGAATTAACAATTGAAAACGATATTTATTTATCAGTGCATTGGTTACAGATCTAAAAGACATACATCTCTATTAACTAGCAGATGTATCAAATAAAAGATCCCTTGCTGCCTTGTCGTAAAAGAGTAGCCTATGTGGCGACAGCGGGTTTCCTTGGAAAAAACAGTGTCAGAATGACCATATGTTTGACGTCCAATAGCCGACGATAATGTTAAAAAAATCAATGTGCTCTAGTGGTGTCGTGAAATAAACAAACTTTTACTTTTTAACTTGTATCTTAGATAGTTTTTGTTTTTTTGGATTGTGTGCCTTATGGAAACGTATATATACTCGACAACGAAAGTTTTAGCAACTATCTTTTATGTCTTCTACATTTGCCATTGTTGAATAATCTTCAAAAAGAAAACCAGGTCCTCGTCTTGTGTTGAGGCAAAGGTTCATGAATTAGGTTGGTTGTAAATGGTAAACATTTCAGTGTCTCGAAATACCGGATGCGTGAAAACATAGGTTTCATTTATAAATGTTATGTCATTTCTCTTAACACTAGCTCAACTTTCGTTGTTGAGTATATTATTATTGTTGAGGAATGTTTTCTACGTTGTTTTGTTGTTGTTTTTTAGTTGACGTGTGGAATCAAGAGATGGAAGATATTTATCATCGGGCTGATTTCATCAACATCCTTGTGACAGAAGGAAGTTCTATTTTATTATATTAGGTTAGGTTAGGTTAGGTTAGGTTAGGATAGGATAGGATAGGATAGGATAGGATAGGATAGGATAGGATAGGATAGGATAGGATAGGATAGGATAGGATAGGATAGCTTAGGATAGGATAGATTAGGTTTATTTTTATGTATCTCTTCCTGAACAATTTCCTCTCTTTATTTTAGTTCTTCAGTTGATGCCACAGTGACGAGATGGACGATAGCTGTCGGACATCATGAAATGAAGCATTTCAATGGTAAGTTACCTCCCTTGTTGATTTTTGATAGTTTGGTTTGTAATTGTTTTTGGTGAAGAATAGAATTACAATTGAAAGATATTTATTGATCAGTGCATTGGTTACAGATCTAAAAGACATACATCTCTATTACTAGCAAGATGTATCAAATAAAAGATCCCTTGCTGCCTGGCGTTTGAAAAGAGTAGCATATGTGGCGACAGCGGGTTTCCTCTGGAAAAAACAGTGTCAGAATTACCATATGTTTGACGTCCAATAGCCGACGATAAGATAAAAAAATCAATGTGCTCTAGTGGTGTCGTTAAATAAAACAAACTTTACGTTTTACTTTATCTTGATAGTTTGTTTTATGATTGTGTGCCTTACTGCAAACGTATATATACTCGACAACGAAAGTTTAGCAACTATCTTTTATGTCTTCTACATTTGCCATGGTTGAATAAACTTCAAAAAGAAAATCAGGTCCTCGTGTTGTGTTGAGGCAAAGGTTCATGAGTTTAGGTTGTTTGTAAATGGTAAACATTTCAGATGTGAATACCGATGCGTGTAAACATACATGTAGGTTCATTTATAAATGTTATGTCATTTCTCTTAACACTAGCTCAACTTTCGTTTTTGAGTATATTATTATTGTTGAGGAATGTTTTCTACGTTGTTTTGTTGTTGTTTTTTAGTTGACGTGTGGAATCAAGAGATGGAAGATATTTATCATCGGGCTGATATCATCAACATCCTTGTGACGGAAGGAAGTTCTATTTTATTATATTAGCTTAGGATAGGATAGGATAGGATAGGATAGGATAACTTAGGATAGGATAGCCTAGGATAGGATAGCTTAGGTTTCTTTTTATGTATCTCTTTCTGAACAATTTCCTCTCTTTGTTTTAGTTCTTCAGTTGATGCCACAGTGACGAGATGGACGATAGGTGTCGGACATTATGAAATGAAGCATTTCAATGGTAAGTTACCTCCTTTGTTGATTTTTGATAGTTTGGTTTGTAATTGTTTTTGGTGAAGAATAGAATTACAATTGAAAGATATTTATTTATCAGTGCATTGGTTACAGATCTAAAAGACATACATCTCTATTACTAGCAAGTTGTTCAAATAAAAGATCCCTTCCTGCCTGTTGTAAAAGAGTAGCCTATGTGGCGACAGTGGGTTTCCTCTGGAAAAAACAGTGCCAGAATGACCATATGTTTGACGTCCAATAGCCGACGATAAGTTAAAAAAATCAATGTCCTCTAGTGGTGTCGTGAAATAAACCAAACTTTTACTTTTTTTTTACTTTATCTTGATAGTTTGTTTTATGATTGTCGTGCCTATACTGGAAACCGTATTTATACTCGACAACGAAAGTTTAGCAACTATCTTTTTATGTCTTCTACATTTGCCATGGTTGATTGAATAAACTTCAAAAAGAAAATCAGGTCCTCGTGTTGTGTGGAGGCAAAGGTACATGAGTTTAGGTTGTTTGTAAATGGTAAACATTTCAGATGTGAATACCGATGCGTGTAAACATACATGTAGGTTCATTTATAAATGTTATGTCATTTCTCTTAACACTAGCTCAACTTTCGTTGTTGAGTATATTATTATTGTTGAGGAATGTTTTCTACGTTATTTTGTTGTTGTTTTTTAGTTGAAGTGTGGAATCAAGAGATGGAAGATATTTATCATCGCGCTGATTTCATCAACATCCTTGTGACAGAAGGAAGTTCTATTTTATTATATTAGGTTAGATTAGGATAGGATAGGATAGGATAGGATAGGATAGGATAGGATAGGATAGGATAGGATAGGATAGCTTAGGATAGCTTAGGATAGGATAGCTTAGGTTTATTTTTATATATCTCTTCCTGAACAATTTCCTCTTTGTTTTAGTTCTTCAGTTGATGCCAAAGTGACGAGATGGACGATAGCTGTCGGACATCATGAAATGAAGCATTTCAATGGTAAGTTACCTCCCTTGTTGATTTTTGATAGTTTGGTTTGTAATTGTTTTTGGTGAAGAATAGAATTACAATTGAAAGATATTTATTTATCAGTGCATTGGTTACAGATCTAAAAGACATACATCTCTATTACTAGCAAGATGTATCAAATAAAAGATCCCTTCCTGCCTGTTGTAAAAGAGTAGCCTATGTGGCGACAGTGGGTTTTTCCTCTGGACAAAAACAGTGCCCAGAATGACCATATGTTGACGTCCCATAGCCGACCGATAAGTTAAAAAAAATCAATGTCCTCTAGTGGTGTCGTGAAATAAAACAAACTTTACTTTTTTTACTTTAACTTGAGTAGTTTGTTTTATGATTGTGCCTTACTGGAAACGTATTTTATACTCGCAACGAAAGTTTAGCACTATCTTTATGTCTTCTACATTTGCCATGGTTGAATAAGAGGGCTTCAAAAGTGAAAATCAGGGGGGGGTCCTCGTGTTGTGTGGAGGCAAAGGTACCATGAGTTTAGGTTGGTTTGTAAATGGTAAACATTTCAGATGTGAATACCGATGCGTGTAAACATACATGTAGGTTCATTTAGAAATGTTATGTCATTTCTTTCTTAACACTAGCTCAACTTTCGTTGTTGAGTATATTATTATTGTTGAGGACTGTTTTCTACGTTGTTTTGTTGGTTGTTTTTTAGTTGAAGTGTGGAATCAAGAGATGGAAGATATTTATCAATCGGGCTGATTTGTCATCAACATCCTTGTGACAGAAGGAAGTGCTATTTTATTATCTTAGGTTAAGTAGGTTTGGATAGGATAGGAAATAGGATAGGATTAGGAGAGGATAGGATAGGATAGGATGGATAGCGTTATAGGAGAGGATATGATAGGTAGGAATAGCTTAGGATAGGATAGCTTAAGGTTTCTTTTTATGTATCGCTTCCTGAACCATTTTCCTCTTGTTTTTAGTTATTCAGTTGATGCCAAAGTGACGAGCTGGGACGATAAGCTTGTCGGGGCAATCATGAATGAAGCATTTTCATTGGTAAGTTAACCTCCCTTGGTTGATTTTTTGATAGTTT
>NW_024536526.1:0-11992 GCF_016097555.1 Gigantopelta aegis | reverse complement strand
AGCGCAGTCGATTGAGCGATTGGTACAAACGATGCAAAGATCGAGCTGGAGGCTGGTGGTTCGAATCCAGTGAAAGGTAAGTTTGTTACAATTCTCGACCCTTTAAAAGTGAGGCTGGGTAGAAACAGGGAACCGGGTTAAAGAGAGGTTGATACTAACCCTTAAAACGTAGGAAGGCTGGGGAGACAAATGTATCGAGACTAGCGACTGTTTTATTGTGTCATTTGTTATGTCACGCCATGTCAAGCGAAAAAAAGGCTGGAGAGAGAGAATTTTATTGTCTAATTTGCTATGCTCTGCCCTTTTAAACGTAACAAAGCTGAGAAAAGACAAGGAGGTAGGTTAGTTACGGTTTTTTTTTTGTACAATTCAATGCTTCTAAACCGTGAAAACATAACAAGGCTTGGGAGAGACAGGTTTCTGCCTTAGTTTCTGTTTTAATGTGCAATTTGTTGCTTCCTGTCCTCTAAAAACGTGAAAGAAGACCGTATAGTGACTGCTTTATTGTGTCATTTGTTATGTCCCGCCGTTTCAAGGGAAACAAAGTCTGGGGAGACACAATTATTTGGTTTTATAACTATTTTATTGTGTAATTTGCTATCAGTACCACGTGGTTTATTAAAAATCTATATTTTATTGTGTTCCTAGGTTGCATTGCACGTTGTGCACGTTCACAATGTGTATTACGTATAACGTTCCATCATCCAAAACAAGTGACTACCTCTATTTGAACGTCTCAAGCATCTTCTCGCTGTAGCGCAGTCGATTGAGCGATTGGTACAAACGATGCAAAGATCGAGCTGGAGGCTGGTGGTTCGAATCCAGTGAAAGGTAAGTTATATTTAAATAATTGTTTGTAATGTGGATGTCCCATATGTAATGTGAATAGGAAGCTCAGAATGAAGGTAGGAGTAGTGGATAGAATACCCCCTCCGACCCCCGCCCCAAACAAAAAGAAAAAAAAAAAGTTTAAAAAAAAGACAAAAGAAAAACTGCAACTTTTTTTCTTTATGTTTTCCCCCCACAAAAGCCTAAAGTCCCTCTTTTCTATATAAACCTCACCAAAAATCATACTTTTTGTGCATAATTTGTACACTTAAAACGAACTAAGGCTAAGGAGAGACATGGAGTAGGGTTAATCACTGTTTTATTTTGGAACTTGTTACAATTCTCGACCCTTTAAAAGTGAGGCTGGGTAGAAACAGGGAACCGGGTTAAAGAGAGGTTGATACTAACCCTTAAAACGTAGGAAGGCTGGGGAGACAAATGTATCGAGACTAGCGACTGTTTTATTGTGTCATTTGTTATGTCACGCCATGTCAAGCGAAAAAAAGGCTGGAGAGAGAGAATTATCTGGTCTTATAACTGTTTTATTGTCTAATTTGCTATGCTCTGCCCTTTTAAACGTAACAAAGCTGAGAAAAGACAAGGAGGTAGGTTAGTTACGGGTTTTTTTTGTACAATTCAATGCTTCTAAACCGTGAAAACATAACAAGGCTTGGGAGAGACAGGTTTCTGCCTTAGTTTCTGTTTTAATGTGCAATTTGTTGCTTCCTGTCCTCTAAAAACGTGAAAGAAGACCGTATAGTGACTGCTTTATTGTGTCATTTGTTATGTCCCGCCGTTTCAAGGGAAACAAAGTCTGGGGAGACACAATTATTTGGTTTTATAACTATTTTATTGTGTAATTTGCTATCAGTACCACGTGGTTTATTAAAAATCTATATTTTATTGTGTTCCTAGGTTGCATTGCACGTTGTGCACGTTCACAATGTGTATTACGTATAACGTTCCATCATCCAAAACAAGTGACTACCTCTATTTGAACGTCTCAAGCATCTTCTCGCTGTAGCGCAGTCGATTGAGCGATTGGTACAAACGATGCAAAGATCGAGCTGGAGGCTGGTGGTTCGAATCCAGTGAAAGGTAAGTTATATTTAAATAATTGTTTGTAATGTGGATGTCCCATATGTAATGTGAATAGGAAGCTCAGAATGAAGGTAGGAGTAGTGGATAGAGTACCCCCTCCGACCCCCGCCCCAAACAAAAAGAAAAAAAAAGTTTTAAAAAAAGACAAAAGAAAAACTGCAACTTTTTTTCTTTATGTTTTCCCCCCACAAAAGCCTAAAGTCCCTCTTTTCTATATAAACCTCACCAAAAATCATACTTTTTGTGCATAATTTGTACACTTAAAACGAACTAAGGCTAAGGAGAGACATGGAGTAGGGTTAATCACTGTTTTATTTTGGAACTTGTTACAATTCTCGACCCTTTAAAAGTGAGGCTGGGTAGAAACAGGGAACCGGGTTAAAGAGAGGTTGATACTAACCCTTAAAACGTAGGAAGGCTGGGGAGACAAATGTATCGAGACTAGCGACTGTTTTATTGTGTCATTTGTTATGTCACGCCATGTCAAGCGAAAAAAAGGCTGGAGAGAGAGAATTATCTGGTCTTATAACTGTTTTATTGTCTAATTTGCTATGCTCTGCCCTTTTAAACGTAACAAAGCTGAGAAAAGACAAGGAGGTAGGTTAGTTACGGTTTTTTTTTGTACAATTCAATGCTTCTAAACCGTGAAAACATAACAAGGCTTGGGAGAGACAGGTTTCTGCCTTAGTTTCTGTTTTAATGTGCAATTTGTTGCTTCCTGTCCTCTAAAAACGTGAAAGAAGACCGTATAGTGACTGCTTTATTGTGTCATTTGTTATGTCCCGCCGTTTCAAGGGAAACAAAGTCTGGGGAGACACAATTATTTGGTTTTATAACTATTTTATTGTGTAATTTGCTATCAGTACCACGTGGTTTATTAAAAATCTATATTTTATTGTGTTCCTAGGTTGCATTGCACGTTGTGCACGTTCACAATGTGTATTACGTATAACGTTCCATCATCCAAAACAAGTGACTACCTCTATTTGAACGTCTCAAGCATCTTCTCGCTGTAGCGCAGTCGATTGAGCGATTGGTACAAACGATGCAAAGATCGAGCTGGAGGCTGGTGGTTCGAATCCAGTGAAAGGTAAGTTATATTTAAATAATTGTTTGTAATGTGGATGTCCCATATGTAATGTGAATAGGAAGCTCAGAATGAAGGTAGGAGTAGTGGATAGAGTACCCCCTCCGACCCCCGCCCCAAACAAAAAGAAAAAAAAAAGTTTAAAAAAAAGACAAAAGAAAAACTGCAACTTTTTTTCTTTATGTTTTCCCCCCACAAAAGCCTAAAGTCCCTCTTTTCTATATAAACCTCACCAAAAATCATACTTTTTGTGCATAATTTGTACACTTAAAACGAACTAAGGCTAAGGAGAGACATGGAGTAGGGTTAATCACTGTTTTATTTTGGAACTTGTTACAATTCTCGACCCTTTAAAAGTGAGGCTGGGTAGAAACAGGGAACCGGGTTAAAGAGAGGTTGATACTAACCCTTAAAACGTAGGAAGGCTGGGGAGACAAATGTATCGAGACTAGCGACTGTTTTATTGTGTCATTTGTTATGTCACGCCATGTCAAGCGAAAAAAAGGCTGGAGAGAGAGAATTATCTGGTCTTATAACTGTTTTATTGTCTAATTTGCTATGCTCTGCCCTTTTAAACGTAACAAAGCTGAGAAAAGACAAGGAGGTAGGTTAGTTACGGTTTTTTTTTGTACAATTCAATGCTTCTAAACCGTGAAAACATAACAAGGCTTGGGAGAGACAGGTTTCTGCCTTAGTTTCTGTTTTAATGTGCAATTTGTTGCTTCCTGTCCTCTAAAAACGTGAAAGAAGACCGTATAGTGACTGCTTTATTGTGTCATTTGTTATGTCCCGCCGTTTCAAGGGAAACAAAGTCTGGGGAGACACAATTATTTGGTTTTATAACTATTTTATTGTGTAATTTGCTATCAGTACCACGTGGTTTATTAAAAATCTATATTTTATTGTGTTCCTAGGTTGCATTGCACGTTGTGCACGTTCACAATGTGTATTACGTATAACGTTCCATCATCCAAAACAAGTGACTACCTCTATTTGAACGTCTCAAGCATCTTCTCGCTGTAGCGCAGTCGATTGAGCGATTGGTACAAACGATGCAAAGATCGAGCTGGAGGCTGGTGGTTCGAATCCAGTGAAAGGTAAGTTATATTTAAATAATTGTTTGTAATGTGGATGTCCCATATGTAATGTGAATAGGAAGCTCAGAATGAAGGTAGGAGTAGTGGATAGAGTACCCCCTCCGACCCCCGCCCCAAACAAAAAGAAAAAAAAAGTTTTTAAAAAAAGACAAAAGAAAAACTGCAACTTTTTTTCTTTATGTTTTCCCCCCACAAAAGCCTAAAGTCCCTCTTTTCTATATAAACCTCACCAAAAATCATACTTTTTGTGCATAATTTGTACACTTAAAACGAACTAAGGCTAAGGAGAGACATGGAGTAGGGTTAATCACTGTTTTATTTTGGAACTTGTTACAATTCTCGACCCTTTAAAAGTGAGGCTGGGTAGAAACAGGGAACCGGGTTAAAGAGAGGTTGATACTAACCCTTAAAACGTAGGAAGGCTGGGGAGACAAATGTATCGAGACTAGCGACTGTTTTATTGTGTCATTTGTTATGTCACGCCATGTCAAGCGAAAAAAAGGCTGGAGAGAGAGAATTATCTGGTCTTATAACTGTTTTATTGTCTAATTTGCTATGCTCTGCCCTTTTAAACGTAACAAAGCTGAGAAAAGACAAGGAGGTAGGTTAGTTACGGTTTTTTTTTGTACAATTCAATGCTTCTAAACCGTGAAAACATAACAAGGCTTGGGAGAGACAGGTTTCTGCCTTAGTTTCTGTTTTAATGTGCAATTTGTTGCTTCCTGTCCTCTAAAAACGTGAAAGAAGACCGTATAGTGACTGCTTTATTGTGTCATTTGTTATGTCCCGCCGTTTCAAGGGAAACAAAGTCTGGGGAGACACAATTATTTGGTTTTATAACTATTTTATTGTGTAATTTGCTATCAGTACCACGTGGTTTATTAAAAATCTATATTTTATTGTGTTCCTAGGTTGCATTGCACGTTGTGCACGTTCACAATGTGTATTACGTATAACGTTCCATCATCCAAAACAAGTGACTACCTCTATTTGAACGTCTCAAGCATCTTCTCGCTGTAGCGCAGTCGATTGAGCGATTGGTACAAACGATGCAAAGATCGAGCTGGAGGCTGGTGGTTCGAATCCAGTGAAAGGTAAGTTATATTTAAATAATTGTTTGTAATGTGGATGTCCCATATGTAATGTGAATAGGAAGCTCAGAATGAAGGTAGGAGTAGTGGATAGAATACCCCCTCCGACCCCCGCCCCAAACAAAAAGAAAAAAAAAGTTTAAAAAAAAGACAAAAGAAAAACTGCAACTTTTTTTCTTTATGTTTTCCCCCCACAAAAGCCTAAAGTCCCTCTTTTCTATATAAACCTCACCAAAAATCATACTTTTTGTGCATAATTTGTACACTTAAAACGAACTAAGGCTAAGGAGAGACATGGAGTAGGGTTAATCACTGTTTTATTTTGGAACTTGTTACAATTCTCGACCCTTTAAAAGTGAGGCTGGGTAGAAACAGGGAACCGGGTTAAAGAGAGGTTGATACTAACCCTTAAAACGTAGGAAGGCTGGGGAGACAAATGTATCGAGACTAGCGACTGTTTTATTGTGTCATTTGTTATGTCACGCCATGTCAAGCGAAAAAAAAGCTGGAGAGAGAGAATTATCTGGTCTTATAACTGTTTTATTGTCTAATTTGCTATGCTCTGCCCTTTTAAACGTAACAAAGCTGAGAAAAGACAAGGAGGTAGGTTAGTTACGGGTTTTTTTTGTACAATTCAATGCTTCTAAACCGTGAAAACATAACAAGGCTTGGGAGAGACAGGTTTCTGCCTTAGTTTCTGTTTTAATGTGCAATTTGTTGCTTCCTGTCCTCTAAAAACGTGAAAGAAGACCGTATAGTGACTGCTTTATTGTGTCATTTGTTATGTCCCGCCGTTTCAAGGGAAACAAAGTCTGGGGAGACACAATTATTTGGTTTTATAACTATTTTATTGTGTAATTTGCTATCAGTACCACGTGGTTTATTAAAAATCTATATTTTATTGTGTTCCTAGGTTGCATTGCACGTTGTGCACGTTCACAATGTGTATTACGTATAACGTTCCATCATCCAAAACAAGTGACTACCTCTATTTGAACGTCTCAAGCATCTTCTCGCTGTAGCGCAGTCGATTGAGCGATTGGTACAACGATGCAAAGATCGAGCTGGAGGCTGGTGGTTCGAATCCAGTGAAAGGTAAGTTATATTTAAATAATTGTTTGTAATGTGGATGTCCCATATGTAATGTGAATAGGAAGCTCAGAATGAAGGTAGGAGTAGTGGATAGAATACCCCCTCCGACCCCCGCCCCAAACAAAAAGAAAAAAAAAGTTTAAAAAAAAGACAAAAGAAAAACTGCAACTTTTTTTCTTTATGTTTTCCCCCCACAAAAGCCTAAAGTCCCTCTTTTCTATATAAACCTCACCAAAAATCATACTTTTTGTGCATAATTTGTACACTTAAAACGAACTAAGGCTAAGGAGAGACATGGAGTAGGGTTAATCACTGTTTTATTTTGGAACTTGTTACAATTCTCGACCCTTTAAAAGTGAGGCTGGGTAGAAACAGGGAACCGGGTTAAAGAGAGGTTGATACTAACCCTTAAAACGTAGGAAGGCTGGGGAGACAAATGTATCGAGACTAGCGACTGTTTTATTGTGTCATTTGTTATGTCACGCCATGTCAAGCGAAAAAAAGGCTGGAGAGAGAGAATTATCTGGTCTTATAACTGTTTTATTGTCTAATTTGCTATGCTCTGCCCTTTTAAACGTAACAAAGCTGAGAAAAGACAAGGAGGTAGGTTAGTTACGGTTTTTTTTTGTACAATTCAATGCTTCTAAACCGTGAAAACATAACAAGGCTTGGGAGAGACAGGTTTCTGCCTTAGTTTCTGTTTTAATGTGCAATTTGTTGCTTCCTGTCCTCTAAAAACGTGAAAGAAGACCGTATAGTGACTGCTTTATTGTGTCATTTGTTATGTCCCGCCGTTTCAAGGGAAACAAAGTCTGGGGAGACACAATTATTTGGTTTTATAACTATTTTATTGTGTAATTTGCTATCAGTACCACGTGGTTTATTAAAAATCTATATTTTATTGTGTTCCTAGGTTGCATTGCACGTTGTGCACGTTCACAATGTGTATTACGTATAACGTTCCATCATCCAAAACAAGTGACTACCTCTATTTGAACGTCTCAAGCATCTTCTCGCTGTAGCGCAGTCGATTGAGCGATTGGTACAAACGATGCAAAGATCGAGCTGGAGGCTGGTGGTTCGAATCCAGTGAAAGGTAAGTTATATTTAAATAATTGTTTGTAATGTGGATGTCCCATATGTAATGTGAATAGGAAGCTCAGAATGAAGGTAGGAGTAGTGGATAGAGTACCCCCTCCGACCCCCGCCCCAAACAAAAAGAAAAAAAAAGTTTAAAAAAAAGACAAAAGAAAAACTGCAACTTTTTTTCTTTATGTTTTCCCCCCACAAAAGCCTAAAGTCCCTCTTTTCTATATAAACCTCACCAAAAATCATACTTTTTGTGCATAATTTGTACACTTAAAACGAACTAAGGCTAAGGAGAGACATGGAGTAGGGTTAATCACTGTTTTATTTTGGAACTTGTTACAATTCTCGACCCTTTAAAAGTGAGGCTGGGTAGAAACAGGGAACCGGGTTAAAGAGAGGTTGATACTAACCCTTAAAACGTAGGAAGGCTGGGGAGACAAATGTATCGAGACTAGCGACTGTTTTATTGTGTCATTTGTTATGTCACGCCATGTCAAGCGAAAAAAAGGCTGGAGAGAGAGAATTATCTGGTCTTATAACTGTTTTATTGTCTAATTTGCTATGCTCTGCCCTTTTAAACGTAACAAAGCTGAGAAAAGACAAGGAGGTAGGTTAGTTACGGGTTTTTTTTGTACAATTCAATGCTTCTAAACCGTGAAAACATAACAAGGCTTGGGAGAGACAGGTTTCTGCCTTAGTTTCTGTTTTAATGTGCAATTTGTTGCTTCCTGTCCTCTAAAAACGTGAAAGAAGACCGTATAGTGACTGCTTTATTGTGTCATTTGTTATGTCCCGCCGTTTCAAGGGAAACAAAGTCTGGGGAGACACAATTATTTGGTTTTATAACTATTTTATTGTGTAATTTGCTATCAGTACCACGTGGTTTATTAAAAATCTATATTTTATTGTGTTCCTAGGTTGCATTGCACGTTGTGCACGTTCACAATGTGTATTACGTATAACGTTCCATCATCCAAAACAAGTGACTACCTCTATTTGAACGTCTCAAGCATCTTCTCGCTGTAGCGCAGTCGATTGAGCGATTGGTACAAACGATGCAAAGATCGAGCTGGAGGCTGGTGGTTCGAATCCAGTGAAAGGTAAGTTATATTTAAATAATTGTTTGTAATGTGGATGTCCCATATGTAATGTGAATAGGAAGCTCAGAATGAAGGTAGGAGTAGTGGATAGAATACCCCCTCCGACCCCCGCCCCAAACAAAAAGAAAAAAAAAGTTTAAAAAAAAGACAAAAGAAAAACTGCAACTTTTTTTCTTTATGTTTTTTCCCCCCACAAAAGCCTAAAGTCCCTCTTTTCTATATAAACCTCACCAAAAATCATACTTTTTGTGCATAATTTGTACACTTAAAACGAACTAAGGCTAAGGAGAGACATGGAGTAGGGTTAATCACTGTTTTATTTTGGAACTTGTTACAATTCTCGACCCTTTAAAAGTGAGGCTGGGTAGAAACAGGGAACCGGGTTAAAGAGAGGTTGATACTAACCCTTAAAACGTAGGAAGGCTGGGGAGACAAATGTATCGAGACTAGCGACTGTTTTATTGTGTCATTTGTTATGTCACGCCATGTCAAGCGAAAAAAAGGCTGGAGAGAGAGAATTATCTGGTCTTATAACTGTTTTATTGTCTAATTTGCTATGCTCTGCCCTTTTAAACGTAACAAAGCTGAGAAAAGACAAGGAGGTAGGTTAGTTACGGTTTTTTTTTGTACAATTCAATGCTTCTAAACCGTGAAAACATAACAAGGCTTGGGAGAGACAGGTTTCTGCCTTAGTTTCTGTTTTAATGTGCAATTTGTTGCTTCCTGTCCTCTAAAAACGTGAAAGAAGACCGTATAGTGACTGCTTTATTGTGTCATTTGTTATGTCCCGCCGTTTCAAGGGAAACAAAGTCTGGGGAGACACAATTATTTGGTTTTATAACTATTTTATTGTGTAATTTGCTATCAGTACCACGTGGTTTATTAAAAATCTATATTTTATTGTGTTCCTAGGTTGCATTGCACGTTGTGCACGTTCACAATGTGTATTACGTATAACGTTCCATCATCCAAAACAAGTGACTACCTCTATTTGAACGTCTCAAGCATCTTCTCGCTGTAGCGCAGTCGATTGAGCGATTGGTACAAACGATGCAAAGATCGAGCTGGAGGCTGGTGGTTCGAATCCAGTGAAAGGTAAGTTATATTTAAATAATTGTTTGTAATGTGGATGTCCCATATGTAATGTGAATAGGAAGCTCAGAATGAAGGTAGGAGTAGTGGATAGAGTACCCCCTCCGACCCCCGCCCCAAACAAAAAGAAAAAAAAAGTTTAAAAAAAAGACAAAAGAAAAACTGCAACTTTTTTCTTTATGTTTTCCCCCCACAAAAGCCTAAAGTCCCTCTTTTCTATATAAACCTCACCAAAAATCATACTTTTTGTGCATAATTTGTACACTTAAAACGAACTAAGGCTAAGGAGAGACATGGAGTAGGGTTAATCACTGTTTTATTTTGGAACTTGTTACAATTCTCGACCCTTTAAAAGTGAGGCTGGGTAGAAACAGGGAACCGGGTTAAAGAGAGGTTGATACTAACCCTTAAAACGTAGGAAGGCTGGGGAGACAAATGTATCGAGACTAGCGACTGTTTTATTGTGTCATTTGTTATGTCACGCCATGTCAAGCGAAAAAAAGGCTGGAGAGAGAGAATTATCTGGTCTTATAACTGTTTTATTGTCTAATTTGCTATGCTCTGCCCTTTTAAACGTAACAAAGCTGAGAAAAGACAAGGAGGTAGGTTAGTTACGGGTTTTTTTTTGTACAATTCAATGCTTCTAAACCGTGAAAACATAACAAGGCTTGGGAGAGACAGGTTTCTGCCTTAGTTTCTGTTTTAATGTGCAATTTGTTGCTTCCTGTCCTCTAAAAACGTGAAAGAAGACCGTATAGTGACTGCTTTATTGTGTCATTTGTTATGTCCCGCCGTTTCAAGGGAAACAAAGTCTGGGGAGACACAATTATTTGGTTTTATAACTATTTTATTGTGTAATTTGCTATCAGTACCACGTGGTTTATTAAAAATCTATATTTTATTGTGTTCCTAGGTTGCATTGCACGTTGTGCACGTTCACAATGTGTATTACGTATAACGTTCCATCATCCAAAACAAGTGACTACCTCTATTTGAACGTCTCAAGCATCTTCTCGCTGTAGCGCAGTCGATTGAGCGATTGGTACAAACGATGCAAAGATCGAGCTGGAGGCTGTTGGTTCGAATCCAGTGAAAGGTAAGTTATATTTAAATAATTGTTTGTAATGTGGATGTCCCATATGTAATGTGAATAGGAAGCTCAGAATGAAGGTAGGAGTAGTGGATAGAGTACCCCCTCCGACCCCCGCCCCAAACAAAAAGAAAAAACAAGTTTAAAAAAAAGACAAAAGAAAAACTGCAACTTTTTCTCTTTATGTTTTCCCCACACAAAAGCCTAAAGTCCCTCTTTTCTATATAAACCTCACCAAAAATCATACTTTTTGTGCATAATTTGTACACTTAAAACGAACTAAGGCTAAGGAGAGACATGGAGTAGGGTTAATCACTGTTTTATTTTGGAACTTGTTACAATTCTCGACCCTTTAAAAGTGAGGCTGGGTAGAAACAGGGAACCGGGTTAAAGAGAGGTTGATACTAACCCTTAAAACGTAGGAAGGCTGGGGAGACAAATGTATCGAGACTAGCGACTGTTTTATTGTGTCATTTGTTATGTCACGCCATGTCAAGCGAAAAAAAGGCTGGAGAGAGAGAATTATCTGGTCTTATAACTGTTTTATTGTGTAATTTGCTATGCTCTGCCCTTTTAAACAAAGCTGAGAAAAGACAAGGAGGTAGGTTAGTTACGGTTTTTTTTGTACAATTCAATGCTTCTAAACCGTGAAAACATAACAAGGCTTGGGAGAGACAGGTTTCTGCCTTAGTTTCTGTTTTAATGTGCAATTTGTTGCTTCCTGTCCTCTAAAAACGTGAAAGAAGACCGTATAGTGACTGCTTTATTGTGTCATTTGTTATGTCCCGCCGTTTCAAGGGAAACAAAGTCTGGGGAGACACAATTATTTGGTTTTATAACTATTTTATTGTGTAATTTGCTATCAGTACCACGTGGTTTATTAAAAATCTATATTTTATTGTGTTCCTAGGTTGCATTGCACGTTGTGCACGTTCACAATGTGTATTACGTATAACGTTCCATCATCCAAAACAAGTGACTACCTCTATTTGAACGTCTCAAGCATCTTCTCGCTGTAGCGCAGTCGATTGAGCGATTGGTACAAACGATGCAAAGTCGAATCCAGTGAAAGGTAAGTTATATTTAAATAATTGTTTGTAATGTGGATGTCCCATATGTAATGTGAATAGGAAGCTCAGAATGAAGGTAGGAGTAGTGGATAGAGTACCCCCTCCGACCCCCGCCCCAAACAAAAAGAAAAAAAAAGTTTAAAAAAAAAGACAAAAGAAAAACTGCAACTTTTTTTCTTTATGTTTTCCCCCCACAAAAGCCTAAAGTCCCTCTTTTCTATATAAACCTCACCAAAAATCATACTTTTTGTGCAT
>NW_024536525.1:0-8680 GCF_016097555.1 Gigantopelta aegis | reverse complement strand
ACAATTTATTATTGCCATGATTAGGACCCCAAGTTTTTGGCTATAGGTTCTGTCACTAATCATTGAGCTCGCCTGTATACAATATGTATTACAACGGTCCTAAGTACCTGTTCTATAATCACTAATTGAAGATAGACTCACATTATTCGAGAGTTAGGATTTATCTATTTATCTGTCCTTGTATCTGAGATCCATTACTACCTATCATTCAGTATCAGGTATAACCTATTATAGATGTATCTTAGTTACATCAATATATTTTGTATACTATTAATTGTTATATGATATAAGGCTATTCACTACTGCTTTAAAGACAATGAAACAGATTGTGGATTCGTCTTTTTTGTAGCATATAAGTATAGACAATAATGTACCAGACTTTACTGTGTACTAAAACATGTTAAAACTATCATCTTGTCTCTAAATCTATCTTCCATTCCTTCAGTTATATGAAATCATTTATTGAAGTGTATTTGTTGTATTTCAGATCCAAATACAAAATTCCAGATTGTAATTTTTGATGACATGATTAGACCTAGTTTAACAATATAGTTCTGTCAATGGCATTGAGCCCTAACAATGTATATATCTAATAATAATTTTAAACTAAATGTATATGTCCATTTCTATATATATTGATCTATTGTTTAATTAGACTATTATAAGCATATTATAACCACTATGAATATACTTATAATACTGACCTGTCTTTTTCATGTGTTGACATATCAATTCTATTAGTGTTGTTACTATGGTAACACTAAAATAATTGTGGCACTGTCCTTTTCTTAGAAAACTACCATTATTTTGGCCAAAACCTTGAACAGTTCATTATTTCATATCAAAGTAGATCCACAGTATATGTAGCCATTCTAATAACAGAGATAACTAATATTTGAAGTATGGTATCTAAAACTAGTCCAAGATTTTTGCTTAACATTCACATTAAAATGATTTTGACTATCACACTATAATTACAAAATTTATTTAAAACATACATTTTATTGAACAATAAGGATTTAGTATTCACTATGACTCAATTATTTGAATAAAACTAACTCTTTCTAATAGTGAGCAGTACTGGTGCAGCAAATAATTTTAGACATTAATTAGTATCATATAATACCTTGATATCCTATTGTCTGAACTGTAGTGGACATGCCCTGTTAATTAAAAAATAAATTGGTCTTTAATTCAAAAAGAAGAATATATACAGTTCTATCTTTGGCATGGTAACCATTATGGCTGTATTTATTTTACATTGTTCTCTATAATGTGGAGTTGTAAAAGCTCCTGGCAATATAAAATGGATTTTTTGTTTATCAAACACTGAACAAGACATAGTTTCTGTATCATTATATCTAACATTTATATTTGATAGTCAAATTTAATACTAAACTAACAACAATAAAAATCAATAAAACAGTTGAAAAGAAATTTCTTAAGAACAAAAGGTAAGTGTATGCACTCTACATTTTTTATTGATCTATACTTTAATTCAGTATTTCATAATATGATGAATATACATTATAAGATTGAAACTGTCTTTTGATGTGTTGTCATATTAGTCTAAAATTAGTTAAGCAGTGTTTGTTACCTTAATAGTATCCCAACTAATTGTGTATTGTCATTTTGTTATGTACTAACATTATTTTGGATAAAATTTAAACACTTCATTATTTCATAACAAAATAGTTCCACAATATGTACAGCCATTTTCTAATGACAAGGAAGATTATTATCTGGAAGTATGGTATCTAATTAAAGACAACAGTTGATACTCAATAACCACATTAAACAAGTTGATCACAATAAACTGTAACCTTAAAAAACTTACATATAACATTAGGATACAACAACTTTAACTTATTACATGTAGATTGAATAAAAGTTAATTATTAAGCAAAAGATTAGATGTTTGCCTACATGTAAAGGGTTTGTGAAGTCATGTTGGATAAATATAGAAGGTAATTACTCCTTCTGACCATCTCTTGCAATTTACGAGAGGAATAACCCTCAATATATATCACATTCATGTCACTCATTAGTTATGTAGTGTTTGAATAGTATATATACCTAACTTAAGACAAGGATTTATTACTAATAATCACTTTAAAATGAGTAGACCGTCATAATTAATGTAACATGAAAATTACTTATAACATTACAACAGTGATAAAATTAATTATTAAAATCGAGAGAATAGAAAATGCGCATGCGTAACAGAGTATCCATCCATGAGAACGAAAACGTTCATCAACTGTTGACGTTGTTAAATGTTACGCCTTTTTGTCTGTGAATCATTGAACTGATGAACTGAGTATCAACGACAACGTATCTTTATCAGTTCTTTCAAGTGTTAAATTTTACGCTTTGTGTTGGTTGATCATGAACTGATGAGCTCGAAAAAGAAGGAAGACTTAGAAAAACGTCACCTACTGCTACACCTTTTGATGTCACTTATTACTGATCCAGTCAATTGCCAATGGGATACGTGCCAGCACACTTTTTCCCGCATTACTGACCTAGTTCAACATATTAAGAAGACTCACAAACTTAAAGAAATTAAGAAACATGTTGTTTATGGAGGAATTGTACAAGAAATAGGAACCCTTAAAAGATCGATATGCCTTTGTCACTCATTTACAAACTCACACTGGAGAAAAACCTCACTATGCCCTGTAAGTTCTCCTACTGTTAAGTACTTGTTTTAACTAGTGATATATACTCTAACAATGTGTATATTAGCAAGTAACTATTGTTCTAATATACTGATGTTATCACATAAAGTTATTACCGCTCAGCATTAAAAATTATGTTGCTATATATGTTTATACAAAAAGGCTAATTGATCACCTGAATGTAATGTCCAAACGTTACACTAACTAATGGTTTTATTGACTTTCTTTAGAATGTAACTTTACAAAGAATCTATATACAATCATGTCAGTATCACCTCAAATAATTACTGCAGCTCCCAAGACAATTTTGCGTTACTGCTGCTTCTTTCTTTTTCATTTGACAGTATCCATGTTGGTAGAAGATGTTATCAACTTCATTTATCTCAAATTAACACATACGAAGACATATGGAGAGACACCATATATATGTCAAATACAAGGCTGCAACAAATCCTTCGTTACTTTTACAGAATGTGCTCAACATCAGAAACACACTCTAAACATGTAAATAAATTAAGATATCAACAATATATAGTCCAGTCATCAAATCATTTTTTAAAAATTATGCTTCTTCTATTTTTCCTAGAAAGCCATTTGCTTGCACTTTCCTGGATGTGATAAGAGATATAAAAATCAAAAGCACATTGAATAGACACATTACTGAATACATACACAGAGAAAAAGGTAGAAGGTTGTAGGAGCCATTATAAATATCATTGAGTTACAATAATAATACTAATAAAAGTAAAATAGTACTATTTCACATGTACATGTAATGTTAATTATTTACTTCTAGTGTTGGAACACGTGATATATATCTAATCTCAGAGTGGGAACTGATGTCATCACTTTCCCACACATTGACATCATATGTGTACAAAGTGATACTTCATCAATCAGTCAAGCCATACACAATATCATCAGCTTGAATTTGGTCTATTCAAAATTTAACATTTTGATTATAACTGCTTTATACTATATTGATATCATTGTGACCCACTTACTTGTTTATATCCACTTAAAAACTACTATAAATGACGTTGTAAAGAGTATCGTACATTTTGATCTCAAATAGATAAATCTCAACACACATACATTTCAAACTAAATACTTCATCATGTTATTTATCATTCTTATAGCCTTCCATTGAGACATCAGAAGAACTTGATAACAGTCTTCTCATACAAAAGTTTACAAAATAACAGGAAATCACCGAACAAGGAACACTACACACATCATGACAAAGACCACTATCAATACTCTGAAGTTAGGGCACAAACACCACCTTTAATAGCTACACCTCCAGGAGCATCATCCATCTCATGCTCAAACAGACAATAGATATCTTCATCTTCCCTTCCCCAGTGTTTGGGTTAGGCTTACCAGATATTAATACTATTTTGGTGTTCAAGACCTTGCTAACTATTTGCCTGATAACTCACACTACCTGACTTGCAAAGCCAGTCATATTCATCTTACCAGTCACCACAACTGGCTGACTTTTTCCCAGGATATTTTATAATCCTGAAAGTCTAGACATATCATCACAGTCACCAATAACATCGAGTACCAAATGTACAATCTCATCCTCAATTTACCTACAAACAGTGCATTCCTAATTGTCTTCCACCTTATGAAGACATCCAATGCAAGTCACTATTAACAGCTACTAAACAACCAATCCAAGTCATATCAGCAAGATTACTTCGCTATAGCAACATCATCAATGTTCAACTAACTACAGGTAGAAATGATGGTTTATTACATTTATTACATTGTTTCTTATTGTTTTCTCTAGTGATCTGGTATATTAGAACTATGATTGTCATTTAACTATATTAGATGTAGTTATTTACATCAATCAATACTTTTGTATATAAGTATAGACAGTAAATGTTATAAGACTTACTGTGTACTATAACATGTTATAACTATTATATTTGGTCTCTAATATCTATCTTCCATTGCTCAGTTATATAAAATCATTTATTGATGTGCATTTGTTGTATTTAGATCCAAAAACAAAATTCCAGATTGTAATTTATAATTGACATGATTAGGACCTAGTTTTTGACATATAGTTCTGTCAATAATAATTGAGTTAACATGTATACAATACTGTATCTTATACTGTCCCAGTAAACTCGTAATGCACATAGTTGAAGTCAGCCCACATTCTGAATAGATAGCATGCATTCATTTGTCTGTCTGTCTTGTGCCTTAGATTCCATTTCTATGATCATTCAGTAACCAGTCATAAGTTCATTACATAAATACACCAACATGATACAACATGATACAACATAACCTAGACATATCTGAGTTGATTGTGATAGGTACTGGTAATTTGCCAGTGAAAATGGAAACATAACTATATATGAACATAATTGTATAGTATATAACAAACATAAATTGGATAAACAAATAATATATAAATATGATCAGTATAATAATATTCTGACAACTAGTTTATAAAAACATTATGTCCTTTGATTATACTAACCTGCTAAATTTCAATAAATTTTATTGTGTAATTGAGAATCATATTGTTTGGTAATAAGCTAATATAGATATTATAAGCAATTAATAATAGAAACACATGTCCATTTTTTATCTATTGATCCCACTGTTTAATTAGAGAATTAAAAGTATATTCATAATACTATGAATATACTTCTAACATTGAACTGTCTTTTAGGTGTTGACATATCAATTGCAATTAGTTAAAAGCAGTCTTGTTACCATGGTAACATCACAACTAATTATGGTACAGTCCTTTTCTTAGGGACTAGCATCATTTTGATCAAACCTTAACAATTCATTTTTTGGATAGATTGGTTGTTATAAAAAGAGGAACTGTTCTATCCTGGTAACCAATATAGCTGCATTAATCTTAACACCTTTGTATTGTATTTTACAATATTCTAGAACATCAGTAGCCAAACCCATTAAAATTCTATAAAAAAAAATTACTTATGTTCTACTATGGCACAGGATTGACTGACTGATTCTAGATATCTTAGCATTGTGAGGTAAACTTTCATTGCAGTAATATATGTATATATATATATTTCTTGACTTAATAATTGTTATTAAAATTCACCAAAATTAATGATAAATAAGTTGACAAAGTTGGTCCAATAGAATGAGAAAGCCTCTAAAGGATGTCTTTTTTTGTAGTATATAAGTATAGACAATAAAATTGATACCAAAAGGGGGGGGGGGACGTTTTACTGGTGTACTTTACTAATAAACATCAAGACTTTAATGTGTGTACTATAACATGTTATAACTATCATCTTGTCTCTCTTCCATTCCTTCAGTTATATTAATCATTTATTGAAGTCTATTTGTTGTATTGTTTTTCAGATCCAAATACAATATTCAAGATTGTACTTTATTATTGACATGATTTAGGACCTAGTTAGACTATATAGTTCTGTCAATAACCATTGAGCTAACATGTATACAATATGTATCTTACTGTCCTCAGCAACTGTTCTATATCACATACTTGAAGTTAGCCTCATATTCCTGAAATGGACATAACTATATACAAACATAATGTATGGTCCATAACAAACATAATGGATAGACAATAATAACATGTAAATACAATCATATTACAATATATTGTAAATACTGATTATGTTTTTTAAATAAACATGATATATTAATAAATATATCATATAATTGTACTGACAACTAATTTATACAAACATTATGTCCTTCAATTATATTAACACAATTTAATTATAACATTGTGATATCATTCTCATACATGTATTGTCCATTTTCTTATCTATTGATCCATCGTCTAATTAGAGTTTATAATTATTTTCAGGACATTATGAATTATACTTATAATATTGAATAGTCTTTTCATGTGTTGATATAACATGTCAATTAGTTTAAGCTGTGTTGTTAACATGGTAACACCATAATTAATTGTCATATTGTCTTATTCATAGGTATTAGCATTTTTTATCAATTTAACAGTTCACTATCTATTTCATATCAAAGTAGTTCCAAGTATGACAAGAAAAGATTACTACCTTAAGTATGGTGTCTAATTAAAACAATGATTTAATACTCAATAACCAACTTTAATCAATTGATTATCAGATAAACTGTAAAAACAAAAAATATACAACTGACTTATAACATTAGAACACAACAACTTTGAAATTATTACATATAAATTGAACAAAGTTAAAATCAAGTAAATGATAAGGATTTTGTAAGTTTTACTATAGGTAAAAGGATTGGTAAGGGAGTGCTAATAGAGATCAATGTGAGTAGACTAAGACTATTTACTATTCAGGATGACATCAATTTAGTAGGAGAAAACTCTTTCTAATAGTGAGCAATAAAATGGTGAAGCAATAATTGTAAACAGTAGTTGCCGTCATATAATACCTTAATATCTATTATCTGAACTGTGTAGTGGATATGCCACTGTTAAAAATAAATTGGTGGTTCTAAACAAAATGGAGTACATTTTTATACAGGTGGACCAATGGCTGTATTAGTCTCACAACATTCTCTATAAATGGAATTGCAAGAGGTCTCATAATACCAGTAAGATGATTATTTTGGTTAGGAAAATGCTGAAGAACAAGCAAGACATACCTTTTGAATCATTTATATCTGATGATGATTATAGACAATTCTTGATGTCCACACAGGTTTGTTAGAAGCCCAAAAAGATATATATAATTGTAATGTTATAATTTCATACATTATTGTAGATGTGTCTCTAGGAAATTCTCCATCATCTTATATGCAAGCCTAGCTCAGGTTGTGTTTGATGTAAAATGTCAAACTATATATGTGCCTCATGACATTTCTCGTATCTCAAAATCTTGTAGCTCTTTTAAAGGGTACATCGTTACTATCAAATGACTGACTTGACATTGTTTTACAGATCATAGACACATCACTTCAAACTGATAAGAAAGATGTCACTGTCTCCTATAAATTTTCAGAGGAAAATGGATATATTCAGTTAGCTTTTGGAGAAGAGCAAAAATTATCTTGTGAAGGATGGAGTGTGTCTCCTCATTTCTTTTCTACAAATGAATATTAGCCATTATGTTACCTTCACACTCTATTTGTAGGTATATCTAAAAGATGTAGATACTTAATGAAGATGTATACTACTCTAGAGTTTTCTGTCACGTTTGTTACAGTATTTGCTATTTCCCAGTGCTACTATTGTCCCAGTACTTCAATGTGGTACTAGTTTGAGAGGTTTTAGAATAAAAATTCATTTATTATAAAATCGAGTGTAGAAAATGCGCATGCGTGACAGAATATATCCACCACGACGTGCCTTCTGCCATTGTGTCTATCAATATTGAAGTATTGAATTAATAAATTGAGTATCTATATCAACTTAGTCTTCATCAATTGTTTCAAGTGTTAAATATTACGTTTTGTGTCTGTTGATCATTGAACTGATGAGCTCAAAAAGAAAGAGAAATAAGTCACCTACTACTACACCCTCGGATACACTTATACCGATCCAGTCAAATGCGAATGGGACACATGCATGCAACAATTCTCTTGCATTACTGATCTAGTTCAGCATATTGAGAAGACTCACACAATAATTAAAGGAATTATTAAAAAATATGTGTGTTTGTGGAGGAATTGTCTGAGGAATGGGAAACCCTACACAGAGAGATACATGCTTGTCCATCACTTACGAATTCACTCTGGAGAGAGACCTAACATATGGCCGCTGTTAAGTCATTCATTGTACTCTTGTTTTAACTAGATATATATACGGGGCAGTACTTCAATATCTAAATCCAGGAGCCATACAAGTGAAGGTTTAACTATCCCTTCTCAATATATTTATAGACTCTCTGTTAATTTCGACACTGAAGTACCACCATATATTTGACATTCTAGCATTCTGCATATTCAATTCACTATTGTTCTAATATCATTTGATAGACTTATTACCTGCTCAACATTAAAGTCCCATTGCT
>NW_024536524.1:0-8551 GCF_016097555.1 Gigantopelta aegis | reverse complement strand
TACTGAAAGAGGAAACCCGCTGCCGTCACACCATGGGCTATTCTTTTGGACTTGCAGCAAAGGGATCTGTTACATGCAACATCCCGCAGGCAGGGTACTGCAGAACATGGCCATTTGTGGAGCACTGGCTGGAACGAGAAATAACTCAAATGACCCACCAACGAGGATCGATCTTAGATCGATCGCGTATCAATCGAGCGTATTAGCATAATTTAATTGGTAAAGCATCATTAACGCTTCGTTATCATATGGTCCAAGGTAACATGCTGTTATTACGCAAATGGATTATTCTTGTAAACCAGTGGTAAAGTGTTCACCTGATGCCCGGTCAGTCTAGGATCGATCCCCGTCGGGGGCCCCATTGGTCTATTTCTCGTTCCAGCCAGTGCACTTCGACTGGCATATTGAAGGCCATGGTATGTGGGATGGTGCATATAAACGACAACCTTGCCACTAAAGAAAACATATAACGGGTTTCCTCTCTAGTGGAGAGGGGATTTAGCTCAGTCGGTTGAGTGCTCGCTCGAGGTGCTAACGTCGCAGAATCTCAGTGGATCCATTCAGCTGATTGTTGTTGTTGTTTTTTTTCGTTCCAACCAGTGCATCACAACTGGACAAAGGCCGTGGTATGTGTTTTCCTGTCTGTGGAAGAGTGCATATAAAAGATCCCTTGCTGCATTAGGAAAACTCTAGCGGGTTTTTTCTGATGACTACGTGTCAGAATTACCAACTGTTTAACATCCAATAGCCGATAATTAATTAATTAATGTGCACCAGTGGTGTCGTTAAACAAAACAAACTTTAATAGTAGTAGTAGTAGCAGCAGTAGTAGTAGTAGTAGTGGTGGTGGTGGTGGTAGTAGCAGTAGTAGTAGTAGTAGTAGTAGTAGTAGTAGTGGTAGTATTAGTAGTACAAGTAGTAGTAGTAGCAGTAGTAGTAGTAGTAGTAGTAGTAGTAGTAGTAGTAGTAATAGTAGTCCTATATACATGTAACTGTTTGGTAGCAATGCCAATATGAATAAATGTTGTCATGCAGATTCGCGCATCTTCGTTTAAATTGGGGCAAAAGCCTGCCTGTCCCCTACAAAAATGGGAGCCCGTGCGCCTATGGTTAAAATCGCAGAGTATTAGGGTGAATTTAACACATTTTCATTTACAATTATATAGTGTCGGACATATGGCCAAGGACCACACACCCCTGCGCGTGCTGTAACCTCACCGTGGTGCAGGGGTGTAACATTTTCTTTGAGAATGGCCAATACAGCACAAATTGAAATTTTTAGTAAAAGTCAGTATCTGTCTGTGATATTTGTATTTTTGCACAGTTCTTTACACTGTTTTTATTTAAATCTTGAATTTTTATATTGATGTTGAACATCACCTTATTTGTTTGCATTACCATAATTTCACACCCAATAGCCGATGTATTTTTCGTGCTGGGGTGTCGTTAAACATTCATTCATTCAAGGACCACACAAATACTGAGGAGCCCGCCCCACCCCACCCTACATTTTGCGATAGTTATAATTTTATTATATATTAATTTTCATTTTGTTTTACGATCCCGCTACAAACCTCCCCCAAAGTTCCCTTGGCATTCCACCTCATGTCACTGGGGCTCCCCGAAATGGATTTTCTGGATCCGCCACTGACTTGGACACCTGTAAATTATTTAAGCACCACCCACTGCATGGCGCAAAGCAATCTAATTAAAATTAGCTCCACTATTACATGTGTATCTAACAGCAGCCCGTTGGAGCTCATGTCCACCAATCAAAACCTTACTTGCAGAATCATGCCAGTGATTTAAAAATAATTTAAGGTTCAGTGGGGACTGGAGCACAAGATGTCAAACGATCGATTTATCGATTCTCCTCGGTCGTATGGGAACGAATGGTCGAAAGACACTGCATATTTTAAACTACAGCTGTTTGATCTCTAACATATCTTTATTTTAATACTCGAAATAGAGAGAGAGAGAGAGAGAGAGAGAGAGAGAGAGAGAGAGAGAGAGAGAGAGAGAGAGAGAGAGAGAGAGAGAGAGAGAGAGAGAGACAGATTGAGAGAGATACAGACAGAGCGAGAGAGATATACAGAGAGAGCGAGAGAGATATACAGAGAGAGAGAGAGAGAGAGAGAGAGAGAGAGAGAGAGAGAGAGAGAGAGAGAGAGACAGATCGTGTTTGTGTGTGTGTGTGTGTGTGTGTTTGTGTGTGTGGGTGTGTGTGTGTGTGTGTGTGTGCGTGTGGTTGGGGGTGCGTATGTATGAGTGATAAGGGAATCGGGAAACTGTCTATGATTTGTAGTATGGGGCGACATGCAAATATACATGTAATCAAAAGTCGACACGAACCACACATTTTCTACGTCAGATTCCGACTAATATAAATAGGTGGTGGGGTGGAAAACAGAGGGGTGATTGGGGGAAGGAAGGGTGGATGGGGTGTCATGACCCTCATGGTCCTCTCCTCCGAGGCTATGTCAGTAAACAACCATTAGCAAGTACTAGTAGTATTAGTCCGGTTATTGGATGTAAAACATTCGGAAATTCTGACATAAAGAGAATACTCGCTCTAATGTTTCCATTACTATCAAACAATCTTTCATATGCACCATCCCACAGACGGGATAACAAATACCAGGGCGTTTCATACACCAGTCATTGTGCACTGACTGGAACAAGAAATAGCCAAATGGGCCCACCGACGAGGACCGATCCTAGATCGATCGCGCATCAGGAGATTGCTTTATCACTGGTCTATGTCCCGACCCTATGACCGTAACAGGAAACGTGTTGCGTGTATATAGTTATACATTATACCTTTGACAGAATCAGCGATTGGTAGCCGCATCATGGAAGCGATCCCACCTCCTCTCGTCATCGAGTTGCCAGACAGCGGTTCATTAAACTTCTTGAGAGCACTACCGCACGTGTTTAGCGATCGTGTAGTGCACCAGTTTAAATGTTTTAAGACAGAGCCGAATTTCCATAGTGTTAACATGTCAATATAGGTTACGGGCACACGGAACTCGAGCGAACAGCCGACCTAAACGTCGTTGGTGTGTACGAAGATATGATTAGGTAGCGCTAAACCAAATAACTTCCTGCTGGGTCAAAGTTCGAGGTGCAGCCCAGATGTTTGATAAAACAGTTAATATCAGTCCTGTCATTGGTGATAAATGTGACGGTTGAGGTGCTTGCATCGAGTCAGAATTACCAACTGTTTGACATCCAATTGCCGATCATTAATTAAAAAGAAAGAAAGAAAGAAATGTTTTATATAACGACGCACTCAACACATTTTATTTACGGTTATATGGCGCCAGACATATGGTTAAGGACCACACAGATTTTGAGAGAAAACCCGCTGTCGACACTACATGGGCTACTCTTTCCGATTAGCAGGAAGGGATATTTTATTTGCGCTTCCCACAGGCAGGATAGCACAAACCATGACCTTTGTTGAACCAGTTATGGATCACTGGTCGGTGCAAGTGGTTTACACCTACCCATTGAGCCTTGCGGAGCACTCACTTAAGGTTTGGAGTCGGTATCTGAATTAAAAATCCCATGCCTCGTCTGGGATCCGAACCCAGTACCTACCAGCCTGTAGTCCGATGGCTTAACCACTGCGCCACCGATCATTAATTAATTAAAGTGTTCCAGTGGTGTTGTTGAACAAAACAAACTTTTCTAGTAGTAGTAGTAGTAGTAGTAGTAGTAGTAGTGGTGGTAGTAGTAAGTAGTTGTTGTAGTTGTAGTAAGTAGTTGTTGTAGTAGTAGTAGTATTAAGAGTAAGTAGTAGCAGTAGTAATAGAAGTAGTAGTAGTAGTAGTAGTGGTAGTAGTGGTAGTAGAAGAAGTAGTAGTAGTAGTAGTAGTAGTAGTATGTAGTGGTAGTAGTGGTAGTAGTAGTAGTAGTAGTAAGCAGTCGTAGTAATGGAACTACCTGTCAAACAGGAAATTGACAAAACAAACAGGTTTTACGTGCTATTCATTCAAAATTCGGGCAACAAGAAATGGGGATTCCCGTGGTTTAACAAGTCACGGTCTTCTACTAATACACCCCTGCGCGTGCTGTAACCTCATCGTGGTGCAGGGGTGTAACATTCTCTTTGAGAATGGCCAATACAGCACAAATTGAAGTTTAGAGTAAAATTCGGTGTCCGTAAAATTCTGTGATATTTGTATTTGTATTTTTGCACAGTTCTTTACACTGTTTTTGTTTAAACCTTGAATTTTTATATTGATGTTGATCATCACTTTATTTATTTGCATTACCATAGTTTGACACCCAATAGCCGATGTATTTTTCGTGCTGGGGTGTTGTCACGGTACATGCTCTTAATTTGTTTCGCCTGTGGCGATTTTAATTGTGTTAGGGTGCCGTGTGCAGTTTATTGCCCGTAGCCCAGGTGGACAACTTGTTACGTAATACTTCTCGCGCGATTCTTGCGTTCCAATATGCACTTAGCGAGGTGTGGAGGCCATGTGGCGAGTAGTTACGTAATACCTCTGCGAGTGCGGTTTCGACGACCGTGATTTTGGCGATGATGGCGTCAGTAGTCTGACGATCAGAGAGAAATAATACCGACTCTAGTAGAGTCAGACTATGAGATGATACGTGAGGTGCCGCCTTGTTCCCCCAGGCCAATTCTGATTTTGGAATAAATAGCTAGGATTTAGAGATATCTAGAAGAACGAATTTAGGACGGCTCCTGGGAACGTTAGTCCGTTTGGACTTTGGTAAATATCATTTCTGCTCTGTGTATAACCTTGATGTGATTGATGTGACTTAAATATTTTAATACTGTATTATACCAATATTCTTTAGACAGTGTCTTCGGGGTCATCTGACGAAGTAAATCGTAGACTTATTGTTCTAACATTATATGAGTATTTGGTAATATAAAACTTAGCCAGTCATCCTAGAAGACCTGGGTAAACTGTAGGTTATTGTCTTTATTGTGATAAGTATTAATTCTGTGTTACAAGATTACTGAACGAGTAGTAAGGGTTAATTATAAATTAACCAGTTAGGAATAGAGCTGTAATTCCTTTATTAATTAAGTTCCCCAAGAAGCGTTTCCTAAATTATCACACGTTACTGAACGAGTAGTAAGGGTTAATTATAAATTAACCAGTTAGGAATGGTGTTGTAATTCCTTTATTAATTAACTTCTCCTAGAAGCGTTTCTCAATTATCACACGTGTGGGTGTGGTGTAACGGTGAAGTGATTCGCATATTGTGTAACTAGACACCTAGAGATTAACTAATTAAGTGATCAGTTCTGGGTTGTTATTATTGTTGTTATTAATTACTACTACGGCTGTACATTTGTCAGCGTAGATTAATACAGATTCCAAAGTGTATTGTGTTTTTGTTGTGTTTTCTAGAGAACTAACGTGCTAATAAAAATATACTTTATATAAGATCGTATCTCTGATCATACCTAGAGACGAGCCATACTAGGTTTAACAGCCTGTTACAGAGAGATCTAATAGATATACAGTTAGGAGAGATATTTTGATAATCGTGTTTTACTCAGTTACGGGAATTATAGAATCCCCGTGACAGGTGTCGTTAAACATTCATTCATTCATTCATTCATTCTACTAATACAGTGCATGCCTACGTCTTAAATGATACACCTATTGCATGACTTAAACTGCATTCATTACTATGATCAAACCAAATAAGAAATAAATAAGTATACAAAAAGTCATGACGCAGCGTATTAAAGCTGTTTACAATTGACATGAAAAGCTCCGCCACATTACTATTCAAGTAACAAAAGCTGACAACAAAGAATCGGGCTATAGCCTATATGTGTATAAACAGGGCCAACCGGGGAATATTAAGATATATGTTGGTGAGAAGGCGCCTTGTTTCACCGATTGATTTATAAATATTATTTGTCGACTCCTGTATAAACAACAAACAGGTCAGGTCAGGTCAGGTCAGGTCATAAGGCTTGACATGCACATTCAGAGAAAGCTGTGTTAGCGCACGCCTGTCATGGACACAGGTGAAGGCCTCGGCCGGCTCCTCCGTCCAGGACAGGAAAGGGTTGGGGTGGGTGGGAGAACGGACCGCCTGCACTGGCAGGTGCAAGAGAACACCAGCAGCCCGACCGGAATCGGTAAGAGGCTGGGCAACAAAAAGGGTCGCGCCTGGTTTAAAGTAGGAGGGGGTGAGGGCGCTCCTACAAAAAGTAGATAGGGTACAGTAGGCCTAATATAGATAATGTTTTCAACCAGATAAACAGCTGTGTCCCGCCCCTATGACCGTAATAGGAAACGTGTCGCGTATATATAGCTATAACTTGTACCTTTGGAAGAATCAGCGATTGGTAACCGCAACATGGAAGCGATCCCACCTACTATCGGCATCGAGTTAGCAGACAAAGGTTCATTAAACTTCTTAAGAACAATCCCGCACGTGGTTACAGTTCGTTTGGTGCACCAGTTTAAATGTTTTAAAACAGGTCCGAATTTCCACAGGGAAAACATGTCAACAAGGCTACGGGCACATATAACTATTCAGAGTTTCTCGAGCGAAAAGCCGACAGAATAGGCGTCGGTATGTATGAAGAATTGACTAGGTAGCGCTAAACCAAATCACATCCTGCTGGGTCAAAGTTCGAGGTGCACTCCAGCTTTTGATAGAACAATTAATATAACCGGCCCTGCTATTGGTGATGAACGTATGCAAATTTATTCCTTCTACTAGCGCTGTGTCAAGTAACATGGTCTTGAAACATTTAAGAGGGTGCTGTAAACACATGCGGATATATCGAAAATGAGTCGCAAAATGTTCCACTTTTATCAGTTAATACTTTAAGGGTGGGGTTGTATTACTGATATTTAAGTGTCATAGTTTGGTTGACATATTGCAAATATCGTTTTAACACATTGTCGCCTATTCGATTTGATTTAGTATAATTGAACCTTTAACGATGCGCTCGTTTAACACACTAGCAGTAGCGCACTAGGTTCACATGTCCGGAGCATGTTCTGAGTGCTCTGGAACAGGGTCAAAATACAATGACTGGAAAGAGGACCTAGTGAACTGGATTTAGTTCAGTGGGGACTGGAGCACAAGAGGTCAAACGATCGATTTATCGATTCTCCTCGGTCGTATGGGAACGAATGGTCGAAAGACACTGCATATTTTAAATTACAGCTGTTTGATCTCTAACATATCTTTATTTTAATACTCGAAATAGAGAGAGAGAGAAAGAGAGAGAGAGAGAGAGAGAGAGAGAGAGAGAGAGAGAGAGAGAGAGAGAGAGAGAGATAGAGATTGAGAGAGATACAGAGAGAGTGTGTGTGAGAGAGAGAGATACAGACAGAGAGAGAGAGAGAGAGAGAGAGAGAGAGAGAGAGAGAGAGAGAGAGCAATTGAGAGAGAGAGAGAGAGAGAGAGAGAGAGAGAGAGAGAGAGAGAGAGAGAGAGAGAGAGAGAGAGAGAGAGAGAGAGAGAGAGAGAGAGAGTGTTTTATTTAACGACGATATTTAATTGGATATAAGTACGAAAGTAAATTGAAATGAAATAAAAAATATCATCCAATTGTTTGAAACTCCAGTGCAAACTGCATAGTATCAGTAATAATATACTTAATAAAAGGAAGAAAAAGGAAATGTTTTATTTAACGACGCACACAACACATTTTATTTACGGTTATATGACGTCGGACATATGATTAAGGACCACACAGATATTGAGAGAGGAAACCCGCTGTCGCCACTTCATGGGCTACTCTTTTCGATTAGCAGCAAGGGATCTTTTATATGCACCATCCGTCAGACAGGATACCACATATCACGGCCTTTGATATACCAGTCGAATATATATACCAGGCTGGAACGAGAAATAGCTCAATGGGCCCACCGACGGGGATCGATCCCAGAGCGACCGCGCATCAAGCGAACGCTTTACCACTGGGCTACGTCCCGCCCACTTAATAAAAGTGTATTATACTGTTAGTTTATTGAGATCAGATAGCAATATTTGCTCTAAAGTAAAGTTTGGTTTGCTTAACGACACCATTAGAGCACATTGATTTATTAATCATCGTGTATTGGATGTCAAACATATGGTCATGTTTGGCAGTCATAGAGAGGAAACCCGCTACATTTTTCCATTAGTAGCAAGGGATATTTTATATGCACCATCCAAAAGACAGGATAGCACATACCACGGCCTTTGATATACCAGTCGTGGTGCACTGGCTGACGAGAAATAGCCTAATGGGCCCACCGACGGGGATCGATCCCAAACCGACCGCGCATCAAGCGAGCGCTTTACCACTGATTTTCGTCCCGTCCCTGTATTTCTCTAATAATCACTGTCACATATTACTATACTAGCAGCAGCTGGTCGTACTGTCTCCGAACACAACTGGCCGTGAACCTTGAACCTTGACGAGGCAGTCCCTGATTTGACGGAGAACAACCACGTAAGCAGTAATCAGTATTCTCTCTGGTCATCCCCTGCGCGTGGCGGTAATCTCAATCTCACCGTCGTGCAGGGGTGTACCATCTCTTGT